>NC_052316.1:34217366-34304866 GCF_016432855.1 Salvelinus namaycush
GAGTCAACAGACGTGGCGGGTCTGGAACAGCTCCTGGTATATATCCGTTACGTTTATGGGGGGTCAATTAAGGAAGATATCCTCTTCTGCAAACCATTGGAAACCAGGACAACGAGAGGATATTTTTTAAGTATAGGACAGCTTTGTGACATCAAATGGACTTTGGTGGTCAAGATGTGTTGGTATCTGTACTGATGGCGCAAAAGCCATAACAGGGAGACATAGTGGAGTGGTAACGCGCATGCAAGCAGAAGCTCCCGACGCCACTTGGGTACACTGCAGCATCCACCGAAAGGATCTTGCTGCCAAGGGAATGCCTGACAGCTTGAAAGACGTTGTGGACACTAGTGAAAATGGTTAACTTTGTTAAAGCAAGGCCCCTGAACTCTTGTGTATTTTCTGCATTATGCAATGATATGGGCAGCGCCCATGCAACGCTTTTACAACATACAGAAGTGCGCTGGTTATCAAGGGGCAAAGTATTGACACATTTTTTTTAATTGAGAGCTTAAAGTTTTCTTTACTGACCATAATTTTCCCTTGTGATGACGAGTTTCACGATGACGAGTGTCTCACCTGACTGGCCTATCTGGGTAATGTTTTTTCACACCTGAATGATCTGAATCTAGGATTACAGGGACTCTCCGCAACTATTTTCAATGTGCGGAACAAAATTGAGGCTATGATTGAGAAGTTGGAGCTCTTTTCTGGCTGCATTAACAAGGACAACACACAAGTCTTTCCATCTGTTACGTTCCCCAGTTTCTGTGTTGTATTTGAGTGTGTGTGTTTCAGGAGATGGCTTCCTGGAAGCCTCCCCAACCAGCTGATTGGTCGACCCCAGGCTAATTGATGATTGGAGCTGACCCCGCCCCCTCGTCAAGAAGCAGCTGACTCTAATCACCATTGCCACCTGAAGATATAAAGCCAGTGTTCTGTTCAGGAGAGAAAAAGGGAAATGATCCTGAGAGAGATAGAGAGCGATATATATCATTATAGGCTGAGATTGAATGTTGGATAGATCATTGCTGAGAGAGAGGTTTATGGCTGAGGGGTTATAGCATGTTGGTTGTGAGTATGCACTGTGTTAGTTGTTGTTGGTAGCAGCTTGGCTATGTTCTGTGTTTGTTGCTTGTTCAGAGCATCTTTAGTGACCTGAGTTAGTTTTCTCAGTTTTGTTGTGAAGTGGATTGTTTGTTGTTCTGTTTCATTTGTTCCCAGGGGGGAAGGGGAAGGCACTTAGGGAGTGCTTAGGCAAGAGGCACGAGGGCATACATATACCCGTAGTATATTCAATGTCTAGGCACACTAGGTAAGACCTGGGCGGACCACCCCCTGTATTTTGGTTAGGGCACCAGGTGGTGCTAAGTTAGGTAAGTTAAGTGGGTAGGCAGGTTAGATAGGAGAGGGGGAGCTTTGATATTTACTTTCTTTCCTTTGGTTCCGTCCAGCCCCTTTTCCCCATATTACCGTGTAGGAAATAAATCCTAGTAACGGTAAATTCTGACTTTTGTCATCCTTATTCGCACCTACAGTCATACCTCTTTCACTTCACGGGGAGTTGAGTTGTAGCAGGGAGTTGCGTTCCCTCTTTTTAGAGGCGTGCGTAACACCATCATTGTATGATTTTTTGTATGCAAATGAACTCAAGCTTACGGACAATGTCAAATGTGATATAGCGATGCACCTGAGTGAGCTGGGTGCGCAATTACGCAGGTACTTTCCCGAAATGGATGACACAAACAACTGGATTCGTTATCCCTTTCATGCCCTGCCTCCAGTCCACTTACCGATATCTGAACAAGAGAGCCTCATCGAAATTGCTACAAGCGGTTCTGTGAAAATGTAATTGAATCAGAAGCCACTGCCAGATTTCTGGCTAGGGCTGCACTCAGAGTTTCTTGCCTTAGCAAATCGTGCTGTCAAGACACTGATGCCCTTTGCAACCACGTACCTATGTGAGAGTGGATTTTCGGCCCTCACTAGCATGAAAACTAAATACAGGCACAGACTGTGTGTGGAAAATGATTTAAGACAGAGACTCTCTCCAATACAACCCAACATTGCAGAGTTATGTGCATCCTTTCAAGCACACCCTTCTCATTAACTTGTGAGTTATTCACAATTTCTGATGAACAAATAAGGTTTTATTTGTAAGATGGCTAAATAAAGAGCTAAATTATTGATTATTGGTATATAATTATTTGTGCCCTGGTCCTAAAAGAGCTCTTTGTCACTTCCCACGAGCCGGGTTGTGACAAAAATGCACACTAATTCTTATGTTTAATAAATGTTTCGTAAAGTGTATGTGTAGCAGGCTTACAATGATGTCAAAAAACAACATTTGAGAATGCACTGATCCTGGTGCTAGAGGGGGTACACAGCTGGAGGTTGAATATTTGAAAGGGTACGGGACTATAAAAAGTTTGTCAACACTGGTCTAGATGATACTTTCAGCACCGTTTTGATTTAAGTCAAGCTTGGGAACTCGTCTAGATAAATCAATCAAAGTCAGATTACAGTTTTCACTGAATCACTGTTTGGATATTTGGTTCCAATTAGGCTGGTAAATGTTAGTTAAGTTCAGATGAGTGCTCATGATCATTAGTTTGCTCATCTATTAACAAGACTGATAACTTTTTGCTAGCATGTTAGGCTATGTAGCCTAGTGGATTATTTTGTTCTTCTCCCGCGTAGTAGCCTATAGCTACTCCCGACCAAAAGCCAGTGACTTGTCTGATAATCAATCTGTGATGTTGTTTCCCTAAATCTACATATGTTAATTGATCTCTGGCTGGGCAAATAAGTGGAGGTGCAGCTCATCTTTTCATTTGCTCATCCATCACTTATCAGCAAAATGTAGCATGCTATAATGTAGCCTAAAAAGTGTGGGCCTCTTTTGCTACTGATTTGCGCATCTAGGCAACTCCAAAAGCCTGCAGATGTTGTGAAATATCAACACAAAACTTTCATGCTTTTGAAAATATAGACTGATATTATTTTATATGCGTATCATGATGAAGATAGTCCCATTTTAAAACTCTACGCCTGTTCTCGACTAGGTGTGGAATCAGAGGAGGTGCATGTGAGTAACGATAGGATTGGGAGGGAGTAGCTCCATTTTGTACCGTCAAAACTGTAAATATATGTAGAAGCCAGGCAACATAGTTTAAATTAAGCCTTTAACATCGATAGATCAATATATCCACAAGCAAACATGATTGAGAGTGAGCGGTCTGATATATACAACAGCGGATCAATCTGTGGCTAAAGGGATGCTGCGACTCGAACCCAACAAGCCATGGCTTCCCTTAGAGGAAAAAAACAGAAAACAACTTCAAGATGCAAATGAGGTCAACGAACAGCTGAATGATATCCAGGAAAACATACTGTAGCTAAATGCTCACCAAAACAAACTTACTGCTACAATCTGTAGATTTGCTCGAAAGGAAAGTAGAGTATATCGTGTCAGATATGCATATACAGGGCGGGTGCATGGACGAACAAGACAACAAAATTGGCAAACTTTAGAAGATTAACTGGACCAAGTAGAGAACAGAATGATACAAAATAATATGAGAATATTGTCCCTAACGGAAACGAGGTAAAAGGAGACCTTTCCAGCTATGTGATCAAGCTGATATCGGAGGAGCTTGGCGTGGATGTATCACCGGAGGATCTGGAGCGATACCATCGGATCGGCATGAAACAGAAGCAGCTAAATAACCTTGCATGGTAATCTTTAAGCTGTTGAACTATCAGACCAAAGTCAAAAATGTTTGTATGATTTTTTTACACCAAATACAAACATATACATACGAACAACAGCTTACAGACGCACAGAAACATTGACTACATCTCCTCTTCCTAGATCCGCATGCTCACCCCTCTGTCCCTAGTGCTTGCATTATTGTTTGCCACATGGCCTTGGTCGTAAGTGGGTCGTCACTATATGTCCACACCACTGGGGCATAAGCCCTTCAGTGTGCTACACCTGATTGTAGATTTTTTTTAAATTATATATAATATATATTTTGACAATTATAATTTTTTTACTCCATTTACAAACTTATGCATACAAACAACAACTTACATACTGACACAAACAACAACTACATCTCCTCTGCCCAGACCCGCATGCTCACAGCCTCATCCCTAGTGCCTGCATTATTGTTTGCCACTTGGACTTAAATTGTATCAATTTATTTTTCTTGGTCACTCATGCTATTTCAGAATTTCAATAATAAATCATTTGATTTTTCCATTGTATTAATGATGGAGGATTGATTGATTTCCAAGTTTTTACAATATGTTTTTTCAAGATGAGTGATGAGAATCATCCAGCCCATTGGGTATCTCACTAGTATGCCATGTCTTGAAATATGCAGACAGATGGATTGAAAGTAAATTTACATTGTAATACTTCTAACAGCCAACATTCTAGATCCGCCCACAACTTCCAGACTTTATAGCATTCCCAGAAAGCATGGATTATTGAGTCATTATCACTGTAGTTTTACACTTAAGACATCACTCTGCCGTTGTGTTGTAGAATTTGTCCATTTTCTATTTTGTGCATGTATAACAAATTCTATGCATTAGTTTATACTGGATTAAGCGTACATTTTAATGAACTGTAATTTCATTAGTTATGCTTCAACTTTCCCTCCATCTTGTGCCAACATTAGTTATTTTTAAGTTTCGGTTTCAATAGTTTATATTCTTGTCTAAGATTTTGTCAGTTGGATATGCTCTCTGCAAGGCTTTGTATATCCTCTACGGTATCGTTGTCCCTATACCGGGACGGTTGATGCTAATGTGCGCTAATGTGACTAGAATGATGTTGTAAGTGACAACAAACTTTCCAGGACATAGACATGTCTTATATGGGCAGAAAGCTTAAATTCTTGGTACTCTAACTGCACTATCCAATTTACAGTAGCTATTACAGTGAAAAAAATACAATGCTATTGATTGAGGAGAGTGCACAACAAACCAAAACTTTTATCACGGCAACTGGTTTGATACAGTACATTCACCTCTGAAGGTAAATAATGTACTTACATTCAGTAATCTTACTCTGATTTGTCATCCTGAGGTTCCCTGAGATAAAATGCAGCACTTTTTTTGATAAATACATTTTTATATTCAAATGTAGGAACTGGGTTCTACAGTTTGAGCCCCTGCTGTCTCTAGCTCCACACCCACCCCGCCCGGCCATCTAGATGTGTGAAAGTTAGTGTATAAGCTAATGATCCATCATGTATGACATTTTTGGGAGTGTGTAAACTTAAATCTTGTATTACCATATCATTTGTTCTGATTAGTTATGTACTTGAAAATGTATCAATTGACCAATTCGGCACATTTGGGTAGACTTGATACAAAATACTGTGCAGTATTGCAATGCTTCACTGGATCAATCTGAAACTTGTCACACACTGCTGCCATCTAGTGGCCAAAATATAAATTGAGCCTAAACTGCAAAATAATATTATGGTCTTTCTCTTCCATTTCAAAGATTATGAAAAAAAAATAGAAAACGCATGTTTTTTTGTTTGTATTATCTTCACCAGATCTAATGTGTTATATTCTCCTACATTAATTTCAAATTTCCACAAACTTCAAAGTGTTTCCTTTCAAATGGTATCAAGAATATGCATATCCTTGATTCAGGTCCTGAGCTACAGGAAGTTAGATTTGGGTATCAAAAAAAAAGGTCCAATCCTTCAGAAGATATCTTGCCTATCATATGAACATCCTTTTCTGACTCAAATAAGATTCCCTCAAGGTTGCTCTGATGTCCAAAAGATTTCAAATAAAACTGTCTTGATATGTAACTTTTAAGTTGCATGTATTTGAAACTATCGACATTGGTCAGCTCCAAAATTACTTCTTCATTCTATCATGGAAATAAATGTATTTCCTGTTACCAAGTCATTTACGGTTTCTATGCCTTTAGCTTTCCATGTGGACCAATTTATCTGTGAATTCTAAAAAGCTATCCAAGGATTGCTCCATAAGGTTGTGTTTTTAGGGAGTGATATTGGTTCTTGTAGAATATGTTTAATTTTCTTCCATATTGTTATAGTGTTCCTAACTATGAAATTGTTAATGTTCTTAGCTTTATTCTTTAAAAATAGACATGTAAAAAGATTCTGGGGATCAGCATCTCCAATATGTCCCCTCTGTTCCTCTTTAGTGCATTTAACTTCTTATGGCTGCAGGGGCAGTATTGAGTAGCTTGGATGAAAGGTGCCCAGAGGTGCCCATAGTAAACTGCCTGCTCCTCAGTCCCAGTTGCTAATATATGCATATTATTATTAGTATTGGATAGAAAGCACTCTGAAGTTTCTAAAACTGTTTGAATGATGTCTGTGAGTATAACAGAACTCATGTGGCAGGCAAAAACCTGAGAAAAAATCCAAACAGGAAGTGGGAAATCTGAGGTTGGTCGATTTTCAACCCAGCCCCTATTAAATACACAGTGGGATATGGATGAGTTTGCACTTCCCATGGCTTCCACTAGATGTCAACAGTATGTAGAACCTTGTCTGATGCCTCTACTGTGAAGTGGGGCTGAAGGAGACAGGAATTAGTCAGGTCTACCATGACCTGACCATGCTCTGACCATGCGCGTTCACATGAGAGGGAGCACTGTTCCATCGCACATCTGAAGTCAATGTAACTCTCCGGATGGAACATTATTCAAGATTTATGTTAAAAACATTCTAAAGATTGATTCAATACATCGTTTGACATGTTTCTACTGACTGTTACGGAACTTTTTGACATTTCGTCTGCTTTTAGTGAACGCGCTTCCTGACTTTAGATTTGTTTACCAAACAAGCTAACAAAAATAGCTATTTGGACATAAATGATGGCCATTACCGAACAAAACAAACATTTCTTGTGGAAGTGGGAGTCCTGTGAGTGCATTCCGACGAAGATCAGCAAAGGTAAGTGAAGATTTATAATGCTTTTTATGAGTTTTGTTGACTGCACAATTTGGCGGGTAACTGTATGGCTTACTTTTGTGGCTGAACGCTGTTCTCAGATTGAATATTGTGCTTTTGCCGAAAAGCTTTTTGAAATCTGACACTGCGGTTGCATAAAGAACAAGTGTATCTTTAATTCTATGTAAAACATGTATCTTTCATCAAAGTTTACGATGAGCATTTATGTTATTTGACGTGGCTCTCTGCAATTTCTCCGGATATTTTGGAGGCATTTCTGAACATTGCGCCAATGTAAACTGAGGTTTTTGGATATAAATATGAACTTTATCGAACAAAACATATATGTATTCTGTAACATGAAGTCCTATGAGTGTCATCTGACGAAGATCATCAAAGGTTAGTGATTAATTTTATCTCTATTTCTGCTTTTTGTGACTCCTGTCTTTGGCTGGGAAAATGGCTGTGTTTTTCTGTGATTTTGCGGTGACCTAACATAATTGTTTGTGATGCTTTCGCTGTAAAGCCTATTGGAAATCGGACACTTTGGTGGGATTAACAACAAGATTACCTTTAAAATGGTATAAGACACATGTATGTTTGAGGAATTTTAATTATGAGATTTCTGTTGTTTGAATTTGGCGCCCTGCACTTTCACTGGCTGTTGTCATATCGATCCCGTTAACGGGATTGCAGCCATAAGAAGTTTAACTATATGTCGCAAGTAAAAGCGGTGATACAATTCCAAGTCTGAAAGGTTAAAACCATCCTCAAATTGACGAAGATGTAAAATGTTCTTTATTCTCTGAATTTTATTTGCCCATAAAAAGTGTTTAGGACCGAGTATACTTTTTTAAAGAATGTCTTTGGTGTGGTAATTGGTATTACCGAAATCCCAAAACTTTGGAAGCCATGCCATTCTAAGGAGATTTTTTCTGCCTGTAAAATGAAAGGGAAGATTATTCCACTTAATTAGATCTGCTTTCATATTGTTGATTAATAGAATAAAGTTATCTTCATATATTTGTTGTTTGTTTTCACTTATTAAGCATCCTAATTATTTAATATTATTTGTGGTCCACTCAAAGGATTGCTGTAGATTGTTATTATTTTCAATTGAACTATTTCCATTATTTAGGGTTTTTACTAAGTAAATGTTATATCCTACGATTTTTGAGTGTTCTGAAAATATGTTTAGCAAATGGGGCAATGAGGTTGAAATATCAGGAGATCATCTGCAAATAAGTTTAGTTTATATTCATGTTTAACCATACTGATACCTGTTACATTTGGGCCCTGTCTAATTATTTCTGCAGGTGGTTCAATTGGCAATGCAAACAGGAGGGGGGAGAGGGGATATCCCTGTCCTGTGCCCCTTTCTATAGCATGTAATGTATTATTTGTGTATATTTTATATTTTATACAGTTGAAGTCGGAGGTTTACATACACTTAGGTTGTAATCGTTAAAACTAGTTTTTCAACCACTTCACAAGTTTTTGTTAACAAACTATAGTTTTGGCAAGTCGGTTAGGACATTTACTTTGTGCATGGCACAAATCAAACCAAATCTAATTTTATTTGTCACATACACATGGTTAGCAGATGTTAATGCAAGTGTAGCGAAATGCTTGTGCTTCTAGTTCCGACCATGCAGTAATATCTAACAAGTAATATAACCTAACAATTTCACAACAACTACCTTACACACAAGTGTAAAGGAATGAATGAGAATATGTACATACAAATATATGGATGAGCGATGGCCGAACAGCATAGGCAAGATGCAGTAGATGGTATAGAGTACAGTATATACATATGAGATGAGTAATGTAGGGTATGTAAACATTATATGAAGTGGCATTGTTTAAAGTGGCTAGTGATACATTACATCAAGATGGCAAGATGCAGTAGATGGTATAGAGTACTGTATATACTGTACATATGAGATGAGTAATGCAGGGTATGTAAACATTATATAAAGTGGCAATGTTTAAAGTGGTTAGTGATTACATAACTTTTTTCATTATTAAAGTGGCTAGAGATGAGTCAGTATGTTGGCAGCAGCCACTCAATGTTAGCGATGGCTGTTTAACAGTCTGATGGCCTTGAGATAGAAGCTGTTTTTCAGTCTCTCGGTCCCTGCTTTGATGCACCTGTAATGACCTTGTCACGATTGTCGTTAGGAGAAAGAGAGGAGGACCAAAATGCAGCGTGATGATTATCCATTTTAATGAACACGAATAATCTAACAAAAAACAACAAAACACGAGAACGAAACGAAACAGTCCTGAACGGTGAACATACACACACACAAACACAGGAACAGGAACAATCACCCACAACCCACAATACAAAACAGGCTACCTAAATATGGTTCCCAATCAGAGACAACGACTAACACCTGCCTCTGATTGAGAACCATATCAGGCCAAACACATAGAAATAGACACACTAGACATACAACATAGAATGCCCACTCAGATCACACTCTGACAAAACAAAACATAGAAACATACAAAGCAAACTATGGTCAGGGCGTGACAGGGGGGGGGGGGGGGGGGGGGGGTACTAAGGTGCGGACTCCGGCCGCAAAAACTAAACCTATAGGGGAGGGTCTGGGTGGGCATCTGTCTGCGGTGGCGGCTCTGGCGCGGGATGTGGACCCCACTCCACCATAGTCATTGCCCGCTTCAGTGACCTCTTTGGAGCGGCGACCCTCGCCGCCGACCTTGAACTGGGAACCCTAATAAAGGGCCCCACTGGACTGAGGGGCGCCTCTGGACTGAGGGGCGCCTCTGGACTGAGGGGCGCCTCTGGACTGAGGGGCAGCTCCAGACTGAAGGGCAGCTCCAGACTGAAGGGCAGCTCCGGACTGGCGGGCGGCTCTGGCAGCTCAGAACTGGCGGGCGGCTCTGGCAGCTCCGGACTGGCGGGCGGCTCTGGCAGCTCCGGACTGGCGGGCGGCTCTGGCAGCTCCGAACTGGCGGGCGGCTCTGGCAGCTCCTGACTGACGGGCGGCTCTGGCAGCTGACGGGCGGCTCTGGCAGATACGTAGGTCAGGTCGGGGGTGTGAGGGAGACAGTTAGTTGGATACGTAGTTCAGGTCGGGGGTGTGAGGGAGACAGTTAGTTGGATATGTAGGTCAGGTCGGCGATGTGAGGGAGACAGTTAGTTGGATACGTAGGTCAGGTCGGGGGTGTGAGGGAGATAGTTAGTTGGATACGTAGGTCAGATCGGGGATGTGAGGGAGACAGTTAGTTGGATACGTAGGTCAGGTCGGGGACGTGAGGGAGACAGTTAGTTGGATACGTAGGTCAGGTCGGGGGTGTAAGGGAGACAGTTAGTTGGATACGTAGGTCAGGTCGGGGGTGTGAGGGAGACAGTTAATTGGATATGTAGGTCAGGTCGGTGGTGTGAGGGAGACAGTTAGTTGGATACGTAGGTCAGGTCGGGGTGTGACGGAGACAGTTAGTTGGATATGTAGGTCAGGTCGGGGGTGTGACGGAGACATTTAGTTGGATACGTAGGTCAGGTCGGGGTGTGAGGGAGACAATTAGTTGGATACGTAGGTCAGGTCGGGGTGTGAGGGAGACAGTTAGTTGGATATGTAGGTCAGGTCGGGGGGGTGAAGGAGACAGTTAGTTGGATACGTAGGTCAGATCGGGGATGTGAGGGAGACAGTTAGTTGGATACGTAGGTCAGGTCGGGGACGTGAGGGAGACAGTTAGTTGGATACGTAGGTCAGGTCGGGGGTGTAAGGGAGACAGTTAGTTGGATATGTAGGTCAGGTCGGGGTATGAGGGAGACAATTAGTTGGATATGTAGGTCAGGTCGGCGATGTGAGGGAGACAGTTAGTTGGATACGTAGGTCAGGTCGGGGGTGTGAGGGAGACAGTTAGTTGGATACGTAGGTCAGGTCGGGGGTGTGAGGGAGACAGTTAATTGGATATGTAGGTCAGGTCGGTGGTGTGAGGGAGACAGTTAGTTGGATACGTAGGTCAGGTCGGGGTGTGACGGAGACAGTTAGTTGGATATGTAGGTCAGGTCGGGGGTGTGACGGAGACATTTAGTTGGATACGTAGGTCAGGTCGGGGTGTGAGGGAGACAATTAGTTGGATACGTAGGTCAGGTCGGGGTGTGAGGGAGACAGTTAGTTGGATATGTAGGTCAGGTCGGGGGGGTGAAGGAGACAGTTAGTTGGATACGTAGGTCAGGTCGGGGGTGTGAGGGAGACAGTTAGTTGGATACGTAGGTCAGGTCGGGGTGTGAGGGAGACAGTTAGTTGGATACGTAGGTCAGGTCGGGGTGTGAGGGACACATTTAGTTGGATATGTAGGTCAGGTCGGGGGGGTGAAGGAGACAGTTGGATATGTAGGTCAGGTCGGGGGGGTGAAGGAGACAGTTAGTTGGATACGTAGGTCAGGTCGGGGTGTGAGGGACACAGTTAGTTGGATATGTAGGTCAGGTCGGGGGGGTGAAGGAGACATTTAGTTGGATACGTAGGTCAGGTCGGGGTGTGAGGGAGACAGTTAGTTGGATACGTAGGTCAGGTCGGTGTGTGACGGAGACATTTAGTTGGATATGTAGGTCAGGTCGGGGTGTGAAGGAGACAGTTAGTTGGATACGTAGGTCAGGTCGGGGGTGTGAAGGAGACAGTTAGTTGGATATGTAGGTCAGGTCGGGGTGTGAGGGAGACAGTTAGTTGGATACGTAGGTCAGGTCGGGGTGTGAGGGAGACAGTTAGTTGGATATGTAGGTCAGGTCGGTGGTGTGAGGGAGACAATTAGTTGGATACGTAGGTCAGGTCGGGGGTGTGAGGCAGACAGTTAGTTGGATATGTAGGTCAGGTCGGGGTGTGAGGGAGACAATTAGTTGGATATGTAGGTCAGGTCGGCGATGTGAGGGAGACAGTTAGTTGGATACGTAGGTCAGGTCGGTGGTGTGAGGGAGACAGTTAGTTGGATATGTAGGTCAGGTCGGGGGTGTGAGGGAGACAGTTAGTTGGATACGTAGGTCAGGTCGGGGGTGTGAGGGAGACAGTTAGTTGGATACGTAGGTCAGGTCGGTGTGTGACGGAGACATTTAGTTGGATATGTAGGTCAGGTCGGGATGTGAAGGAGACAGTTAGTTGGATACGTAGGTCAGGTCGGGGGTGTGAAGGACACAGTTAGTTGGATACGTAGGTCAGGTCGGGGTGTGAAGGAGACAGTTAGTTGGATACGTAGGTCAGGTCGGGGTGTGAAGGAGACAGTTAGTTGGATAAGTAGGTCAGGTCGGGGTGTGAAGGAGACAATTAGTTGGATACGTAGGTCAGGTCGGGGGTGTTAGGGACACAGTTAGTTGTAGCTTCAGCACCCACCATGCACCATATTGGTGGGGTGACATCACCGGGCCACTGAATAATGCCATTGTCAGGTCTCCCGTCCATCCGTACGGACCGTGGAGGGCGTGCAGGTGCACTCCTTCCTCTTGACCTCTAACCCCTAACCCTTGACCCCACTATGACCCATTGTGAACATTATTTACAATACAGTTCCCTCTCTCCAATTAAACCCCAGTTCATTACCAAACCCTCTCTTCGGGCCTTTTCTCCCTTATTTTCTTTCTCCATTTCTTCTCCTCTCAAGAACCACCAATTATCGACAATACAAGTAGGTTGGACTCTACTCAGTGGCCATTGTTGAGACAAAATACCAGGAAGCATTGTGAGCTGACAATTAGTGCCGATGGACTGGGAAGTGTAGAGTGTCACTGACATTATTGGGAGTTGCACAAGGCTGGGGTTTGTTCCCTGAGAGGGAGTTAGGCAGGGGATGGGGAGGAGAAGAGGAGGAAAGAAGGAGGATGAGTTTATCTACATGTGAGCGAGCGTGCATGCATGTGTGGGTGCGTGCGTGCGAGTCTTCTGGTAACGAAAGGCTAAGCAAGACCTGAGTCGACAGTCCATAGGGCCATCACAGCAAAGTGGGGATCTACTCTACTACCACAAAGAGGCTTCACTGGGGCCACAACCTCTAGGCTGCAGGGTCACAGCACTAGGTCAAGGGTCAGCCTCCTGGTTGCATCATTGTCTCCTCCCCCCCTCCTGCTGTCAGAAATGACATCATAGGGGTATTTCTCTTTCAGAGAGAGGCCTGGGAAGCTGTGGGAATCCCAGACCGTGAGAGAGTGATGCGCTGCATGGGGTCTGGAGAAACTTGCCTTGTCATTTTGGTAATAAAATGTTGTTTAGTCCCCAAATGCCCAACACAGAATCATTTCTCTGGACATGGGAATGGCTCAGCCTCTCTCTCTACCTCTCTGTCTCTCTTCCCCTCTTTCTCTATCACTCTCTCTCTTCCTCCACTTTCATTGGCACATGTCTGTTCCTCAGTGGCGGTGGTCACAGGGTTTGGCTGCGGGGAGGCGGGGTTATGATGCCTTTCTATGCAGGCAGAAGGCTTCTCTAGTTGCCCTGGACGACCCCTGGTGAATCAGGGTGGGGTGGGGGAGGGCTGGCAGGTTTGCGGGAGCCACCGTTGGCGTCCCTTAACACTGGTGCCCATTGTGCCACCATCCCAGAAGACCCTGCTCTATTTTTATACCCTATGAGTCTCCCTCCCTCCGCCTAGCCGGCCGCCTTTCTCTCGCTTCCTCTCTCATCTCTCTGTTTCTGTATTTTCTCTCGCTTCCTCTGTCATCTCTCTGTTTCTGTATTTTCTCTCGCTACCTCTCTCATCTCTCTGTTTCTGTATTTTCTCTCGCTTGCTCTCTCATCTCTCTGTTTCTGTATTTTCTCTCACTACCTCTCTCATCTCTCTGTTTCTGTATTTTCTCTCGCATCTCTCTGTTTCTGTATTTTCTCTCACTACCTCTCTCATCTCTCTGTTTCTGTATTTTCTCTCGCTTCCTCTCTCATCTCTCTGTTTCTGTATTTTCTCTCGTTCACTCTCTGATTAATTGGTTCATCCATTTTGTTTGTTGACTCTGAGACCCCATCCCCCTCGTTCGTTCACTCTCACATCCACGCCATCCTTTCTGTACGCTCTGATTTCTTTCCTCGCCTAGACAGCATACAGAGAAAGAGAAATAGAGGGAGAAAGAGAGACAGAGAGAGAGAGGTAGAGAGAGAGAGAGAGAAGGGGGGATCTGGGTCATAACATCGAAAAACTCATTACATTTTTTCTCTGGAAATGTGGCATACGAAGCACAAATAGTGAATGAGAATACTGTTGCCTGACAACAATTGGAAGAGGACGCAGTTCAGAAAGACTAAAGATAAAGAGATAGAGAGAGAGGGAGAGAGAGGTAACAGAGGCAGATAAAGAGATGGAGAGAGAGAGAGAGAGAGGTAACAGAGGCTGATAAAGAGATGGAGAGAGAGAGAGAGAGAGGTAACAGAGGCTGATAAAGAGATGGAGAGAGAGAGAGGCAGATAAAGAGAATAAAGAGATAGATAGAGAGAGAGAGAGAGGTAAGAGAGAGAGAGAGAGAGAGAGAGAGAGGTAAGAGAGAGAGAGAGAGAGAGAGAGAGAGAGAGAGAGAGAGGGAGCATGTGTTCTCGGCCACATCCCAAATGGCACCCTATTCCCTCTACATGGACCCTGGTGAAAAGTAATGCACTGTATAGCGAATAGGATGCCATTTGGGATGCAGTCCTCCTCTAAAGATACACATACTGCCTCCTTTGTTCGCTCCTTCTGGAAAGATTGTGTGAAGGGGAAGCCAATAAAGGAGAGGAAATAAGAAAGAAAGAGGATGAAACTGGAGATAATTTTTTTTGAAACATAAACCAGGGGCATGTCATGTTTAACGAAACGTTTTAGAGAGAAGCAGGAGGAGACACAGACACACAAAACACAGATCTCCAACACTCTACACTACACTAAACTACACTACGCTACACAAACGCGCACACGCTACATTACATACACAAGCTACACACACACACACTACACTTCACAAACACGTACACACTACATTATATACACACACTACACTACGCACACACAACACTACACTACACACACACAACACTACACACACACAGGCAGACACACATGCAGACACACACACACAGACAGACAGACAGACAGACAGACAGACAGACAGACAGACAGACAGACAGACAGACAGACAGACAGACAGACAGACAGACAGACAGACAGACAGGCACGCACGCACGCACGCACACACCCAATCCGTCCCTCATTAAGTGAACTGTGAGGATGCTGATGTAATGAAAGTTAATCTGTTGGCCTGTTGGCTGGCAGACCCAGCGGGACCTCTTTGTTACTGACCCCACCCCCTGGACACAGGTTCATTAAGACTGACGTTGATACCCAAGCAGCCAGCAACCCTTTGTGTGCGTGTGTGTGTGTGTGTGTGTGTGTGTGTGTGTGTGTGTGTGTGTGTGTGTGTGTGTGTGTGTGTGTGTGTGTGTGTGTGTGTGTGTGTGTGTGTGTGTGTGTCACCAGAGACAATGCAAAGGGGAGGTGGGCTGTAAAGGCATTGCTTTCATTGTGCATTTCAGGCATTGTGTCTGTGTGTAAGTATGTGCCTGAGAGCACGTAGGCAAGATTCTGAAGGATTCAGTATGAGTGGGTGGTGTGTGTGTGTGTGTGTGTGTGTGTGTGTGTGTGTGTGTGTGTGTGTGTGTGTGTGTGTGTGTGTGTGTATACGTGTGTGTGTGTGTGTGTGTGTGTCCTGTGATCGAGAGAGAGAGAGAGAGAGAGAGAGAGAGAGAGAGAGAGAGAGAGAGACAGACAGAAAAAAAAGTCATTAGAGTACAAAAAGATATTACTTGACACAGTGGAAAGAATGGGGAAAACAACGGATTCATCTTGAATGCTATTTGGCCCTAAACAGAGAGTACACAGCGGCAGAATACCTGACTACCGTGACTGACCCAAAATTAAGGAAAGTTTGACTATGTACAGAGCATAGCTTTGCTATTGAGAAAGGTCACCGTAGGCAGACCTGGCTCTGAAGAGAAGACAGGCTATGTGCACACTGCCCACAAAATGAGGTGGAAACTGAACTGCACTTTCTAACCTCCTGCCAAATGTATGACCATATTAGAGACACATATTTCCCTCAGATTACACAGACCCCATGCCAATAAAGCCCCTTGAATGGGGACGGACGGACGGACCGACGGACGGACGGACCGACGGACGGACGGACCGACGGACGGACCGACCGACCGACCGACCGACCGACCGACCGACCGACCGACCGACCGACCGACAGACAGACAGACAGACAGACAGACAGACAGACAGACAGACAGACAGACAGAAAAGCGCTGTATGTGCTTGTTTGTCACTGTGTCTGTGTTTAAGTTTGTGAGCTTTAGAAAATGAGTGTCAAGGTAATTGAGCGCGTGCGTGGTGGGACTATGTCATTACAGTCCCTACACAGACAATAGACTAGGCTGCTGAGTAACACTGAGGTCATGTTCACATTACCAGGATACGTGTGTGTGTGTGTGGGGGGGGGGGGGGGGGGGGGTGCGTGCGTGTGTGTCTATGCTCAAACTGTGGGACTGTGGCTAGAATTTAATCTCGAAGGAGCCAAGTTTCGTAAGGGAGGGAAGAAAAGTCAGCAAATTCATCCAACTCATCACCCTCTACCCCAGAACCACCCGCATCCGCTAAAGCCACCCAATTAAAACATAGTGTAGCCAGAGCAGCAGCACACTCTTAGTGTGCTCTTTAAATAGCTAAGTAGAGGAGACTAGAGATCACAGAATGGAAGAGAAAGAGAGAGAGCCTGTGACTGAGGCAGTCAGGCATTCCCAAACGGAAGCAATACTTTGGATTTCCAAACACGATTTGGAGGTAGTAATGCCAGGAATGTGATGTACAATGGTAGCTATGGCAACCACCCGAGTCACCAGGTGCTCAAAGGCACTTTGACAGGAAGTGCAACAGGAAGTGAAACATGCAGCTCACTGGGCCCAGCAAAATGACCGCCAATGACTCAGCAGGAAAACAAATCTAATAGGCCTAAGTGTAGGTCTATAGTAGCGATTCTATAATAATCGTAATAATATTCATTATAATATTTTTTAATGTTCATTTTTGTCAATTGTTATCATATTGCAGTATGAATAAGAAAATATATTTTAGGGATGAGTGGAGAAATTATCCAGCAAAAATAATCCACTTTTCCACAACCGTTCTACTTCCGCACTAGTTTTTTTTAAAATACAAACTGTGATACATTTATTTTCTTTCTCTTCCTTTTTACCTTTTGACGGCCCTCTTTGTGTGCAGGCTGTGGGAAAGTTTCCCATGGTGGATGAGGTCATCCATCCGCCCCCCTCGCCCCCACCCCCCTTGCCGCCCCTCTCCTGCCCAGGCAGGGCTGCAGGCAGCTGGGCTGTCCTACACTGATGTGGCCCTGCTCTCCCTCTCTGTCTTCACAGGGGCTTGGGGATGAATAGAGAGACATTCAATGAAGGACCAAGTCATCTGGGGCCTCATTTATAACTGATGCAAAAATGTCACACTAAATATCTGTGTGCACAATTTCTTAATAGGTAGGCCTACTTAAAAATATATTGAGATTTACAGTGGCTTGCGAAAGTATTCACCCCCTTTTGGGGGGGGTTTGTATCATTTGATTTACACAACATGCCTACCACTTTGAAGATGCAAAATATGTTTTATTGTGAAACAAAAAAGAAATAACACAAAAAAACTGAAAACTTGATCGTGCATAACTATTCACCCCCCCAAAGTCAATACTTTGTAGAGCCACCTTTTGCAGCAATTACAGCTGCAAGTCTCTTGGGGTATGTCCGTATAAGCTTGGCACATCTAGCCACTGACATTTCTTCAAGGCAAAACTGCTCCAGCTCCTTCAAGTTAGATGGGTTCCGCTGGTGTACAGCAATCTTTTAGTCATACCACAGATTCTCAATTGGATTGAGGTCTGGGCTTTGACTAGCCCATTCCAAGATATTTAAATGTTTCCCCTTAAACCACTCGAGTGTTGATTTAGCAGTATGCTTAGGTCAATGTCCTGCTGGAAGGTGAATCTCCGTCCCAGTCCCAAATCTCTGGAAGACTGAAACAGGTTTCCCTCAAGAATTCCCCTGTATTTAGCGCCATCCATCATTCCTTCAATTCTGACCAGTTTCCCAGTCCCTGCTGATGAAAAACATCCCCACAGCATGATGCTGCTATCACCATGCTTCACTGTGGGGATGGGGTTCTCGGGGTGATGAGAGGTGTTGGGTTTGTGCCAGACATAGCTTTTCCTTGATGGCCAAAAAGCTCAATTTTAGTCTCATCTGACCAGAGTACCTTCTTCCATATGTTTGGGGAGTCTCCCACATGCCTTTTGGTGAACCCCAAATGTGTTTGCTTATTTTTTTCTTTAAGCAATTACTTTTTTCTGGCCACTCTTCCTTAAAACCCAGCTCTGTGGAGTATACAGCTTAAAGTGGTCCTATGGACAGATACTCCAATCTCCTCTGTGGAGCTTTGCAGCTCCTTCAGGGTTATGTTTGGTCTCTTTGTTGCCTCTGATTAATGCCCTGCTTGCCTGGTCCGTGAGTTTTGGTGGGCGGCACTCTCTTTGCAGGTTTGTTGTGGTGACATATTCTTTCCATTTTTTACTAATGGATTTAATGGTGCTCCGTGGGATGTTCAAAGTTTTCTGATATTTTTTATAACCTGTTTGGAGAGCTCCTTGATCTTCATGGTGCCGCTTGCTTAGTGGTGCCCCTTGTTTAGTGGTGTTGCAGACTCTGGGGATTTTCAGAACAGGTGTATATATACTGAGATCGTGTGACAATTAGATTGCACACAGGTGGACTTTTTTAACTAATTATGTGACTTTTGAAGGTAATTGGTTGCACCAGATATTATTTAGGGGCTTCATAGCAAATGGGGTGAATACATATGCACGCACCACTTTTCCGTATTTTATTTTTTATAATTTTTTTAACAAGTTATTTTTTAAATTTCAGTTCACCAATTTGGACAATTTTGTGTATGTCCATTACATTAAATCCAAATAAAAAATCAATTTAAATTACAGGTTGTAATGCTACAAAATAGGAAAAACGCCAAGGTGGATGAATACTTTTGCAAGGCAGTGTATACATTTGGTGCACGCTACACATACAGCATGTTGTAAATCAGACCCGTCCTAAAACTGTGCATGTTGTAAATCAGACCCGTCCTAAAACTGTGCATGTTGTAAATCAGACCCGTCCTAAAACTGTGCATGTTGTAAATCAGACCCGTCCTAAAACTGTGCATGTTGTAAATCAGACCCGTTCTAAAACTGTGCATGTTGTAAATCAGACCCGTCCTAAAACTGTGCATGTTGTAAATCAGACCCGTCCTAAAACTGTGCATGTGTGAATGAGCATCATAACTCCGCCTGGAAATGTTTTGCTGTACAATTTGGAGCTAGGCCTATTGCAATTTGGCCAAGGTAATAGAAAGAGCAATGGCAAATTTGATCAAATGTTTTAGGAAGTGTTGGCAGAATGTTTTAATCTTTTGTAGTAACTTATGCTGTATTTGGCAAAGGCAACAAGCTCTCACAGTCTCACTGCAGAATTAGATGTTAATCAACATTCTCCAAATGTCAAATTTTACGGTTTAAGTTTAGGCACTCGTTCCGGATGGTTAAGATAAGGGTTAAGGTAAGGGTTAAGGTTTGGGATAGGGTTAAAATAAAACAAATTAAAAAACAGTGTTGGCGACTGTGATCAAACACACAACCTTCTGATCCAAGGTAAGTGTTAAGGTTTGGGATAGGGTTAAAACCCAAAATAAAATCCAGTGTCCATGACTGGGATCAAACACAGTATTCTGATCCAGAGCCAGGGTTTGGTATAGGGTTAAAACAAAAAATGGACCAAACACACAATTTTCTGATCCAGAGTCATGTGATTATGTCCATCCACCAACCCTGTCCACATCTACCTAGAGAAAACCAAGCCTACTTGATGGTAATAGTGCTCAATGTTGCCCCTAGTAGCCGGTTTTGAAGGCATTTGCCTACGTCCTCAGGACATGGATAGACGTCCAATTTCGAAGTCACTGTTGAGTGATCTGCCTGAGGATACTAGGCCCAATTAAATGAGAGATGCACATAGTAATTTGTTGTATGGCTACTTTTCCAATATTAACCCATTTATTCTGAATGGTTATGAACATAAAATAAAAAGGAAATAGATTCCTATGTTTAATTTTTTCCAAAAATAAAACACATTTTTGTGCTTCTCACTGACAGCAAATGGCTGAATCTTATTATGTTTTCTTATGTAATTTTTATGTATAAGTGTGTCATCATATCCCCCATTTGCACAAACTAGTAGGCTACTTTCCTGCTCGCAATACAATACTTCAACCACCAGAAACTGTTCGTAAGCATGGTCTAAAGTTTGCGTGGATGTAGGGACATTCTCAGGCAAAGTAACATTTTTATAAAAGCCAACTTCTTGTAGGAAACCTGGCGCACGCATGTTTGGGGTATACTTTGTGCATAGCAAAGTTTATTAATGAGTTCCCTGGGGTCTCATTTATCAAATGCAGGTGCAAAAAAAAAGTCAATTTTCCCCCAAAGGTTGGTATTTATCCATTTTGAACTTGACTGGAAAGTGTGCGTATCTCCACGCAAATCTCAGACCATGCCTAAGCACAGCTTCTAGTGGTTTATACTTTTTATTGCAAACAAATATTGTTATTTTGAGAGAAATTGAGGTGTTTAATGCTCCGGAATTATAATACTGGTAGGCTAATAAAAACATTGTAATGTAGGCCTAATGATAAAAAAGATACATTGGTAAGGAGATCACATGGCAGCATGTAGCCTAACGTTTCTGTTTATTGTATAGGCCTAAATCATAGGCTAATCATATTGCAGGACGTCTCTCCTTTTCTGACATGTCTTGTTTATTCCCACTACACAACAAATATTAGCCTACCATTTATCCATTGATAATTTAATAGCCAACTTGCTCAAATGTAAATAGACCGGTAGTCAATTTAAAATATTTAACAGTACGGGTATAGGCAACCCTGTTCATGGGGTACCGCAGGTATTGTAGGATTTTGTCCCAACTAGGTACCACACTGAGCTACTTGGATAATTCATCAGTTCAGTGATTGCCTAAATTCAACACACCTGGTATTCCAGGCCAGTTAAATCCAAAACATGAAGTGCCTGTGGCTCTCCAGGTGCAGGGTTGCCTATACCTTGTACAGTATTGCTGTGTGATAGCAACAAGCACTCACAGTCTCATGCCAACATTAGACGTTCCTCCATGTTTCTGAAAGAGTTTGGTTACTTCTGTATCTTTCCAAGGTAATTTAAGGAATTAACCCCTAGAATTCTTAAGGTTAGGCATTAACTCCAAATGGTTAAGGTAAGGATTAAGGTTTGGGATAGGCTTAAAACAAAAGTATATTTATATTGCTGGATTTGAAAATGCAATTTTTGGAACTAGAGGCAGATGCTTACAGTTATCCACCGTCCCCATCCACAATGCCCTAGCAAAACCAAAGCCTTCGTGAAGGTAAAAGCGCTTAATGTTGCCCCTAGTGGTTGGTTTCCACATCATCTCCCGATGTCCTCAGACATGGATTGAAGTCGAATACTGACTTGTATCACGGGGTGACCTGCCTGACGATAGGAGGCAACATTTTTGCCTATTTAAATTCAGAGCCTATACCAACGCAGGAGATAAAAACACAATCATTTATTGATAAACAAAACATTGAACAACAATTTATATTTTCGATAGAAGTGTGCTGACTTATTTACTTTCAAATAGTTTGACTGTACAACCAAATTTGCAGAACGCGCTGCCAATGTTTGTCACTCGGGTTGTAGTGCTCTAATGTATCAATGAAAACATGTGTGTATGTTGCATGCGACAGTTTGATCAATCCCAATAATGTTTTGTGCAAGCAAATCTTAGAATCTCCACATACGGCTGAATTTTGCACAAAATATACGCACAGTTTAGAAATGATGCCCCTGGAAAGGAGAGAAGTGGAGACAAACATCACCAGACACTCTGGCTTCATAAGCCTTATCCAGTGCAATTAAACAAGTGCAGCACACACACATAGTTTCACGGGCACTCACACACACACACACGCACACACACAGACGGACATACACACTTGGACAAACACATCTACACACATAGGTTCACATGCTCACAAACAGACACACACACCACAGTATGGCACACACACACACATTCAGAAATACATAGACATACGATACACATACCCAAACATTGAGATACACACAGATGTATGAACACTGACAATGCAAATTCACTAACTGGCACACATACACATACACACTGACAGATTTTCTTAAAGTAAAAAAGTGATTGAGCCAGCATGTGTGGACCTGTAAAGAGAAATCTGCAGGTGTTTCTCTGTACTTAACAAGTATGATTACTTGACGGGGTGTGTGAGACAGGACGTGAACAAGATTACAAAGTGTTTGTGTTTCACCAGTTCTGAAAAGCTGACAGACTGGCATTCCTCTCCTGAAGGCTTAGACAAAGACCCACTAACTGAAGGTTAAAGAAATACTGGAACACACACACACAAACACACACCAGTGGCGGTCGGTGACATTCAAGACGAGGGAGGCCGATTATTTGGTTTTATGAGCATGGTCTTATTTTTATTACAGCATATTGGATGACTGTCATTCATATTCCATTCACCCAGCTCAATGTAACATCGATAGGTTTAGGTTACTACATGGTACTAGAATTTTCCCTATACCCATCATGAGGTTGCTACAACCTAGCCTATGAACGAAAGTTTACAATGTAGGTGCACAGGTCGAGAGAAACATTTGAGTAATCAAGGTGACAGACAGTGACACATCCAATACACTCTTGCCTGTATCTAGCTGATCTAGGGTGTAATCATTAGACCAAGTTGCAAACAAGTATTTCCATTGGACAAATTCAGGTATGTTTATCCCCGTTTCATTCCATAGTAGTACTAGAAAATCTTTTTCAACAGAATCGGTGGAATGAATTCACCCTTAATCACACACAAAAACAGTTCACTTTCATAGCAGCCACATACAAACAGCATGATCACGTTGCTCGTTAATTCCTTTGTCATCTACGCACTCTCCTCCTCTCACCTTTTTCCTTCACTTATGGATTTCAGTACACATCAGCTGTCTGTGACAAGGCAAAAAATAATAATCCAAGCCAAACCTTCATGTCATAACCACTACACACAGCCTACATCGCTGTCACCATTTAGTTTTTACCTTTATTTAACTGGGCAAGTCAGTTAAGAACAAATTCTTATTTTCAATGATGGCCTAGGAACAGTGGGTTAACTGCCTTGTTCATGGATAGAACGACAGATTTTTACCTTGGGGATTTGATCTTGCAACCTTTCAGTTACAAGTCCAACGCTCTAACCACTAGGCTACCTTCCGCCCCTAAAGAGTAGAGTATTACATAACGTGACATCATAGTAAACATAGCTACTAGAACTAACGCCTTAGTAATCACACTACAATCATGCAGTACAGTCAGCAAGCAGTTTAGCAGTTACACCGGCGGGCCCCGGTGGCTATAAATTAATAAAACCAAAAGTTAACCTAGACTTGGAAAAGTTCCAGTGTTGGATAGCCATAGCCAGCTAGCTAACATGGCATCCCTCTCTGTTTGAGCCAGGTGGTTGAGTAGGCTAAACTAGCTAGCTGCATTCGAAAGCTAAGTAAGCGAAAGGGGGAAAAAATATATAACAAAATATAGCTTGCTCTCTCTCGCTCTCTCTTGCTTCTCTTTCATTTTTGAATAAATTGATTTGTTAAATTGATCTCACTCACTCACTCACTCACTCACTCACTCACTCACTCACTCACTCACTCACTCACTCACTCACTCACTCACTCACTCACTCACTCACTCACTCACTCACTCACACATAAACACAAACACCAAAGGCATCCTACATTTGTTTATTTTCTTGTGATTGATCAGCGCCATCTACTGGAAAAAAACACTCAAAAGACTATGGCCACACAGAGACATATGACTGCAGATGAAACCATATATGCATTCGGTTTTTGTCCAACAATTGTCAACAGATGATGAAAAAACATTTGCTCAATCCGGAAGTTCTGGACACAACATATTTATATGGCCGTTCCCTATATGATGAATGTATATATGTAATACATGAATTGTTGTTTTTTTTATTTTCCGAAAATATGTTAGAGAGGATAATGTTAAAGTACCAACTATACAACATTAATTTACACATTTTTACAATTGAGTGTCCAAGTTGTGCTTTGGGGGCAAAAGTAGGAGATATGGATCACAGAAACATGTGAGTATGAAAAAGTGTTCCCTACCAAGCCCATCAACTCTCCAACAATATGACAAGTAAGAGACTTCGGTTAGCACTAGGCTGCAATCCCAACTGCCACCTTATTCCCTATATAGTGCACTACCTCTGACCAGAGGAGCACTACTTCCCACTGGGCACAAACTGTTTTAATCAACATTGTTTCTAATTCATTTCAACAAAATAAATAAATGTGATGATGTTGACTCAACATGGAAAACTGCTTGGATTTGAAAAAAGTCACCAACTGATACACCAACGTTCTTTTTTTTATCCAACTTTTAACCTGAATCCAATGACACTGTTACAATTAGACGTTAATGTGTGTTCAGTGCACTATACAGTATAGGGAATAGGTTACCATTTGGGATGCAGTCTTCCTCACATACTTACCATGGCTACAACACTCATCTCAAGAGCAACACATTACCATGTTGCATGGTTTCATGTCTTCTCAGAGTTATTCTTCTTTCAAACATAATGCATCATGTTAAATATATTTTAAAATCTCTTCAAATCTATTTAAAGGGACAACAAATATTATTTTTTGTCTAGGATGGAAGACACAATAATAACAAATGTTGGCCGTGGCCAGAAGATCGTCTATTGGGTGTCATCAAACAGAGCCGATTCAACATGTAAGTAGAATCGTCAGGAATTAATTGGAGCAGTTTCTCACAGCAGGAAACTAATCCTGCAGCAACAGGACATGTTCATTATTATGTGGATTATAGGGGGTTGGGGTTGACACATTTTTAGTTAGGGCAAATCAAGTAGACATTAAAAACTTTAGAAGCCTTTTTAAATCTCGAATACACACTAAGTTTGCAGATCCTACACCCGTGTGATATGGTGCTAATCCCTGGTGGGGTTGAACACTATTACAGTTTTTTCCAATCACTTTGGTGCAATTTTCACAAGCATGTGGAACATTTAGTACAAAACTCAAAACAGATCACCAAAAAGGCAGGTGTTTCAAAACGCTAAGCATATTTTCAATTGACTAAATACAACATGCAAAATCATAGTCATTTTCCCCCAAACTTAATCAGTGATTCATCTAGAAATAAATGTTTGACATTGCAATACATGTTCATATAAAGTCATTGAATTTCACAATGCAACCCTCACATTACTTTTGATATGATTGTCTTCTCATTTCTTAAAATACATTTACCTATTACTTAATCCGACTGCTCTTAATTGATAATCTCTTAATTTGGTAAACCTATAGATTCTAAAATGGTTGGGACACCAGGTGTGTGCAATTAAATATCAGGTAGAACAGAAAACCAGCAGTCTCCGGGCCTTGTAGGGTAAGTTGAATACCCCTGCCCTATACGGTAAACATGAATCTAAAAGGAAGTTGCTGGGGTCTTTTTGATGGGGGGGGGGGGGTTACACTAATTTACTAAAATTGCATTGGCCAATACAGTACTGTAATACTGTAACATATGTACATATTTATGTAGCAGCCGTTTTTACCCAAAGGGACCGCAGTGAGTCAACACATTCTTGTATATCAAACAGAGTTGGGGTCAATTCCAGTTAATTCAGAAAGTCACATGAAACCTAATTCTAATTCCAAATGTTACTGATTGACGAGAATCAAACCCACCACTCTGGTATTGCTAATGCCATGCTCTTACTAACTGAGCCACACAGGACCCCTACAATACATAAGTACAATACAACACTGTAAAATACAATATATAATTAGAATACAGGTGGAAGGAGTATGGTCGCCATTCCAATGAGCGTGCCACCCTCATCAGGCCATGCAATGACATGAAACCAGATGTCAGGCTTGGATTCGCTGTGCCAATTTTTTTTACCAGGTGTATGAAGAATGAGGACATTGCGGTGTTGATGAGAAGACAGGCTTGATGAAAACAAGTGCCTACTAAGCGTTGTTTTTTTCATTCATTTCATTTGTTTCATATGATTACAGTACACCTATGAACAATATACATTTATTTTTTGCATCAATGATTGTGAAAGATGTCTTTAATGATCACACCTCTGATCACACATAACATAGAAATTATGGAAATTTGATTTTATATTTTTGATGGGTACATTTTGATGGGTAGTGAAAGTGTATTGCCTAATGTGAAAACAGTGTAAAGTACTGTAATTTAAGGGCATTTTTTAAACATGTATCTTGCATTGTTTGCTATTGCATTAACTGGTTGTTAAAAAAAACTAAATTGTTGTGTTTGGTGATTAAATCAATGTTATGCTGGTATTTTACAGTAAATGTATATTGTGGATCAATGGTTGTGTGTGAAAGATGAATGCAAAATAAAAGGTTTTGAATTTAAGACTGGCTGCTTTACAAGTGTTACCAGTTTGGAGTTTTGTACTAAGAGTTTAGGAAATTCACCACATGCTTGTGAAAATAGCACCAAAGTGATTGAAAAAAACTGTCAGTTGATACTAGTGGCTTACAGGTTGATCCTAATGGCTTACAGAGGAAAAGTACAGTATACAGTATCTATATGAAAAGCTTCTGAAGAAAGTAGTAGCAGTGCATGACTTGGACTGAAGTAGGTGCCGGAACTCATTTTAGGTGCCGGTACTGTTTATATTGGTGTGTTCCGCACCAAGTCAAGCACTGGATTGTAAAGTATATAGTGTTTCATTGATAATATGAGTTCGAAGGGATTGGCTGAAGTGATTAAAAGTGACCATGTTCTTTCTTGAGAGCCTTTTACTCTGCATGGCGGGTAGAGACAGACTAGTAATGCTGTGTGATTAGAGGGACAATATCATACAGATTACATTTCAGCAAATATATTTGTTAAAAACATGTCTCAATTAAAAATACATATCATACATGACAGATTACCTCCCTTTACAATGACATCCTGACTATATATACACAAACAGCAGTGGTGGCTGGTGGGTGGAGATAAAGGAGGACGTGCTCTTTGTAATAAAACCATGTGTTTGATGTGTTTGATACCGTTCTGTCCATTCCAGCCATTACAATGATCTCTGCCCATCAGCCTCCTCTGATAACAAAAAGTTCTATTAATAACGTTTTGTTTTTAAGTCCTCGATGCGCTTCAGGGTAAAGCTTATCCTAGTAACAGATCAAGGATCAGATCAGATTTCCCTTCCCCCAATCCTGACTTCCCCCATTAGTGGGGGAAATGCTAAACTAGCCCAAGATCAGTGTCTAGGGGGCAACATCACCCTACAGTACACCTCTGGGGCCTCATTTATAACCATTGCATACATTCACACTAGATGTCTGCATGACCCATTTCTGAAAAGTCTGCACAAATACAGAAATATTGACATTTATCAATTTGGCGCACACACAGTTTTACAACTGCCTGGAAAACACCCTCCATCCACCTTTTAGGGTGACCATAACGCCCATTATTTGAGGCATAATTTGGAACGATTGGCATTAGGCCATAGCATGCAAAACAAGAATTGTTGTTCAATATATAGTTTATCAATAGATTATTGGATTTCTATGTCCTGCCTTGGTATATGCTCTGAGATTAAATACGCAATGATTTTGCGCTCCTATCGCACAGCAATACTGTAACCTATACCCATACTGTCAAATATTTTACATAAACTACCGGTCTATTTACTGTGTTGGCAGGATGTTTTAATCTTTTGCAGTAATTTATGGTGTATCTGGAAAAGGACTGTCAGTCAGTTTCTGAAAGAGAAAACACTGGCAAATTGCTGTGAACCTGTCAACAGAACGTTACAAAATCCTTACTTTCCAGCTTGTAATAGAATATTTCAACCACAAGCAGATGTGCATATGTATGGTCTAAAGTCTGCGGGGAGGGGATCACATTCTCACAGCAAGTTTTTATAAATGATAACTTTTGTTGAAAACTGGTGCATGCAGATTTTGGTGCAAATGTTGTGTATATGCAATGTTTATAAATGAGGCCCCTGGTGTGTAGCGTAAAGTTGTTGCTTCTGCGGGTAGTATCCCATAATGCAACACATTAGTCTCTTCTCTTCTACATCAGAATTTTAGTGCTGTATGTACCAGCAGGACAAACAATGTGTGTGTGTGTGTGTGTGTGTGTGTGTGTGTGTGTGCGCGCTGTGTTATTTCTTCGGTGAGCCAATCATCACCTTGGAGACAAAGTTTACGATGGCGCTGGCGGGTTGTTCGGGGTCATGTTCAGCAAACAGGTGACACACGTTCTCCGTCCCATTCATCGACTTCCTCGCCACAAAACCAAAGATCCTGACAGGAGAAACAGCAGAGAAGCTCAGTAAGCCTTCAGCTTCAACCGCCAAACAGAATAATCCACAGTAATATTCACTAGGAACGAAACGGAAACAAATGGGCCGAAGCGGGGAGTGACCTACCTGAATTTGTCTAATAAGAAATTCTAATTTTCATTGCAAAACTTTTTGCTATGTTTCAATATTGTGTGTAGTAATGAATACGACCCAGTGCTATTCAGCAAATATTTCAGAAAAAAGAAGTAATAGAGGGAGTAATAATAGAAAGAGAAATTGTGAAAAACAATGAGATGGATAGATAAAAACGAGAGAGAGAGAGAGAGAGAGAGAGATACAGAAAGAGAGAGAGAGAGAGATACAGAAAGAGAGAGAGAGAGAGAGATACAGAAAGAGACAGAGAAAGACAGAAAGAGACAGAGAAAGACAGAAAGAGACAGAGAAAGAGAGAGAAAGAATTAGAGGAGGTGAAATGAGGGGATGACTTACTTAGCAGAGGAGCAGCCATCTCTTGTCCACCTGGTGAGGACAGAATAGGTTCACTTACCATGCATGATTATCAGGAACACACACACACACACACACACCAAGGAGTGTACAGTACTCACTTGCGTTCCTGTGGGTCAAGAGCACAGAATATGACTGTATTGACAGTGTAGTGTCTCCTGAAGAACAGCCTACAGACAGAGAGAGACAGGCAGTGAGGGTTGATAGCATTGTAGTGTAGGTATATAATATATGTTGTAATTAGGAGGTTCTTTACATTATGAGTGTGTGCTCATGCATTTGTGTGTATGACTCACTTCCTCTGGTTGTCGGTGAGGGTGATGCCCTGGGCTGAGACTTTGAAATGGACCACAGTGGAGGTAAAAGGAGGGTCCATGGCCAGAATCAGACTGGCTGCCTTCTGCACAGCCTGGTACCCTGTTAGAGACTCCAGCTCTACTGAGCCCAGGAACCACACATTACAGGCTGGGGAGGGGAAACATACACACACACAGACATGTCATATACAGTAACACACACACACACACACACACACACACACACACACACACACACACACACACACACACACACACACACACACACACACACACACACACACACACACACACACACACACACACACACACACACACACACACACACATTAAACACAGTAACACACACACATTAAACACAGTAACACACACACAGCCTGGTACCCAGTCAGAGACTGCAGCTCTACTGAGCCCAGGAACCACACAGAGGAGCACACACAGTACACGATGAAAATTGATACACACCCTGAAACACACACACACACACACACACACAGGTAGTAGTCTCAGCATCCCCTTCCCCTCAGCCATGACCCCTGACCCTCTCATGACCTCTGACCATCTCAAAGGACTCAGCGCTGGTGGTGTAGCACCCTCGCCTGGATCAGGTACACACACACACACACACACACACACACACACACACACACACACACACACACACACACACACACACACACACACACACACACACACACACACACACACACACACACACTGAAACACAGACACACTGAAACACAAACACACTGAAACACAAACACACTGAAACACACTGAAACACAAACACACTGAAACACAGACACACTGAAACAGAGACACACTGAAACACACACAGAAACAGAGTCACACTGAAACACAAACACACTGAAACAGAGACACACTGAAACAGAGACACACTGAAACACACACCATGTCAGAGAAGAGGAGAGCTGAGATAAAACAATACCTGCTCCCTGTTTGAGTAGCTCAGCAGCAGAGTTGGTGGCTGACTGTGTTGATGGCTCACTAGTCTCTTCCAGAGGATCTGACAACACAGAAAGAAAAAAAGAGTTTGCCGGGAATTTATAAACACACACACACACACACACACACACACACACACACACACACACACACACACACACACACACACACACACACACACACACACACACACACACACACACACACACACACACACATTCTTACCTCTGTCGGGGATGATGAGTTTGCAGGGCAGGGCAAAGGGGGTGATGGAATGTTGACAGACCAATGCAGTCAGACTTCCTGTGAGGAACAGGAAACAAACTCAGATGCTCAGATGCTTTCACATACCATCTAGTTATTGTGGATCTGTTTAGATGCACTACTCAGTATGTCCACCAGAGAAAGACATTGTATATTATTTCATCAAAACTGAACATATCCACACATACAGTAAACTTAGGCTGCATTTACACAGGCAGGCCAATTCTGATATTTTTTCCACTAATTGGTCTTTTTACCAATCACATTAGATCATTTCACATCAGATCTAACTGGTCTCAAAATACCAATTACTGAAATATAAGAGTTGGGCTTCCTGTCTAAATGCGGCCATAGTCACACAACACAACACACATACAGTAAACATATGCACACAACACACAGGAATATGTCCTCACCAAAGTAGGGTTCGTTGGGGCAGCCCTTAAGCCGTACCCCTTTCTGAGTGCACTCAATCAGGAAGTGCCTCACCAGCTCATTAGACAGGTCCCCTCCCACTGTGGAGACAGGAAGTAACATCATCAGTGAGGGATATCAGACTCAGAGAGGTGTTGAGAAATGGCAAGTGCCCTAGGTACAGATCTAGGATCAGCTTCCCTTCCCCCAATCCTAACCTTAACCATTAGTGGAGAAAATACCAAATTTACCCAGGGTCATCATCTAGGGGTAACCTAGACCACCCTGGACTGATAGACATATCTCATTTGAAATAAGTCAGAAGTGACACACTATATAACTACAATGGTTAAATGTCACTACTGAGTCGTTCCACCTCAAAAAGCCCAAGAAATAGGATTTCTGATGGATAAATGTGTGTGGCAGAAGCAGAAAGCAGCATCTAGTGGAAAAAACGGTGGTACTTTCACACCAATGTATGGGGGAAAAATGCAAGCAACTTCAATGGCTAATTCCTCTGAAAAGGAAAAAAAACATCACCAAATTCACTGAGAATACATTACATAGTATGAATTGGGCTTCCGAGTGGCGCGGTGGTCTAAGGCACAGCATCTCAATGCAAGAGCCAACACTACAGTCCCTGGTTTGATTCCAGGCTGTATCACATCCGGCCGTGAATGGGAGTCCCATAGGGTGGTGCACAATTGGCGCAGTATCGTCCGGGGTACGCTGTCATTGTAAATAAGAGTTTGTTCTTAAATTGACTTGCCTAGTTAAATAAAGGTTCAACTTTAAACAAATAACCATTACTCCAAGCCGCAGCTTCATCCTACTTAATAAAGATAGAGAAATTATATTGTCTGCTTGGTGTGGGGTTTGGGGGGTTCATGCGTGGCTTTTTACCATTTATTTGGATTCCTCGCGTCTTAATCATTGTTAAGAAGAGGTTTGGTACAAATCGGATGATGGGTATTATATCAATTGAATATTACATGAATCGTATAAATTGAAATGGCCAATTTGGGTTCAATCAATTACCTTAAATTCTCAGAGTTCAAATTGTCTTTCAACAAAATAATGTTGTCTACAGAAACCAATTCAGAACAATCTGAGATGGTGGGTTTCATGGCTTGCTGAAATTAATCTAACGAGACCATGTTAGAACTGATGGACCTCTCTGAAGCTGTGTCCCAAATGGCACCCTAATCCCATAGGGCTCTGGTCAAAAGTAGCGTACTTTATACTTAATAGAGAATAGCGGGCCATTTGGGATGCACAGAAATGTTGCCTATGACACCAACCTTTCTTGCTCTGTGTCAGGACAGAGGGAGGGGGTGTGGCCACCTTCATAGCCAATCCGTAGGCTCCGTGGAACGAGTGACTGTCCCTGACGACAAAAGATCCAGGTTCTCTGTCCTTCAGCATAGTGATAGCTACAGAGCGCCACAGGGGACAAAACACATGTCTTACACAGAAAGTCACAACACCCATATGTCATTCAGGCTGTGTCCCAAATGGCCCAAATGGCCACCCTATTCCCACACACACACACACACACACACACTCACTAACACACAGTTCTTGCAGCACACGTGTAATATTAAGAGAAAATATTTACCTTGATCTCTGGAGATGTCAGGCTTGTACCAGAACTTGGATGTGTCCTGAACAAACTTCACAGTGTGCTGCTTACTGGCAAACAGGTCTGCAACACAACGCACAGGCAAAGACAACCACTGAGTCTGACTCTCCCATTCTAGAGATTAGAGCACGATGGTACAGTAGATACACATATTTACAGCGAACACTGTGTGCGACAGTATGACTGTGTGTGAAATCAGGCATGCTATTGTCTTTGTATGTACTGTATGTATGGAGTTAACATACAGTACCAGTCAACAGTTTGGACACACCTACTCATTCCAGGGTTTTTCTTTATTTTTACTGTTTTCTACATTGCAGAATAATAGTGAAGACATCCAAACTATGAAATAACACATATGGAATCATGTAGTAACCAAAAAAGGGTTGAACAAAAAGGGTTAAATAAATCTAAATATATTTTATATTTGAGATTCTTCAGTAGGCACTCAATTCCTTGATGACAGCTTTGCACATTCTTGGCATTTTCTCAACCAGCTTCATGAGGTAGTCACCTGGAATGCAATTCAATTAACAGGTGTGCCGTGTTAAAAGTTAATTTGTGGAATTTCTTTCCTTCTTAATGCGTTTGAGCCAGTTAGTTGTCTTGTGACAAGGTAGGGGTGGTATACAGAAGATAGCCCTATTTGGTAAAAAGACCAAGTCCATATTATGGCAAGAACAGCTCAAATAAGCAAAGGAAAATGACAGTCCATCATTACTTTAAGACATGAAGGTCAGTCAATCTGGAAAATTTCAAGAACTTTGAAAGTTTCTTCAAGTACAGTTGCAAAAACCATCAAGCGCTATGATGATACTGGCACTCATGAGGACCACCACAGGAAAGGAAGACCCAGAGTTACCTCTGCTGCAGAGGATAAGTTCATTAGAGTTAACTGCACCTCAGATTGCAGCCCAAATAAATGCTTCACAGAGTTCAAGATACAGACACATCTCAACATCAACTGTTCAGAGGAGACTGCGTGAATCAGGCCTTCATGATCCAATTGCTGTAAAGAAACCACTACTAAAGGACACCAATAATAAGAAGAGACTTGCTTGGGCCAAGAAACACGAGCAATGGACATTAGACCGGCGGAAATCTGTCCTTTGGTCTGATGAGTCCAGATTTGAAATTTTCGGTTCCAACTGCAGTGTCTTTGTGAGAGAGTAGGCAGAGTAGGTGCGTGGTTCCCACCGTAAAGCATGGAGGAGGTGGTATGATGGTGTGGGGGGGCTTTGCTTGTGACACTGTCTGTGATTTATTTAGAATTCAAGGAATACTTAACCAGCATGGCTACCACAGCATTCTGCAGCGATACGCCATCCCATCTGATTTGCGCTTAGTGGGACTATCAATTGTTTTTCAACAGGACAGTGACCCAAAACATACCTCCAGGCTGTGTAAGGGCTATTTGACCAAGAAGGAGAGTGATGGAATGCTGCATCAAATGACCTGGACTCCACAATCACCCGACCTCAACCCAATTGAGATGGTTGGTTTGGGATGAGATGAACAGCAGAGTGAAGGAAAAGCAGCCAACAAGTGCTCAGCATATGTGGGAACTCCTTCAAGACTGTAGGAAAAGCATTCCTCATGAAACTGGTTGAGAGAACGTCTAAACTTTTGACTGGTACTGTATACATGTCTATACTGTGTATGTTTATAACACAACATGGGGGCCAGCAGAGGGACTGTATGTGTGTGTGTGTGTGTGTGTGTGTGTGTGTGTGTGTGTGTGTGTGTGTGTGTGTGTGTGTGTGTGTGTGTGTGTGTGTGTGTGTGTGTGTGTGTGTGTGTGTGTGTGTGTGTGTACCTGATCCAGGCGAGGGGGCTACACCACCAGCGCTGAGTCCTTTGAGATGGTCAGAGGTCATGAGAGGGTCAGGGGTCATAGCTGAGGGGAAGGGGATGCTGAGACTACTACCACTGTGGGGGCTGGAGAACCCACTGAACGAGGGGGACGTCGACCCACCCAAGCCTAGCCCCGGTACCCTCTTCTCAGGCAGCAGGGGTGGTAGTTCCCCCAGTCTGCCCTCTCCAAGCCCCAGGTCCAGACCCAGGTTCAGGCCTAAATCAAGGCCCCCCAGCCCCTCCACTGCCTTCAACAGGCTGTGCTCCAGTCCCAGACCTCCATTCCCCAACAGCAGAGAGGCTAAATCCCCCTGGCTCTGGTACCCCTTGTTCCTCTCATCACAGCTCAGGTCCTCAGACCCCTCCAGGCCCCCCGGGGCCTCCCAGGGAGAGCTGTGGGCATTGGGGAGGCTGAGAGGTAACAGAGAGGGGGAAGCGGATGGGGAAGACAGGGACGTAGGAGTCCTGTCCAGCCACACTGGAGGTGGAGTTTGGCTGAGGAGGAGAGAGGAGGGCAGGGTCAGATACAAACACAGATGTAGCTACAGTATAGTACACACACACACACACACACATGTTAGAGTGTGATTGCCAACAGAGAGACAGAGAGTGAGAGAGAGAGAGACACCCGTTAGAGTGTGATTGCCAGCAGTACCTGTCTGTGTGAGGGAAGGAGCTGCCTGACGATACAGAGCGCATGGATCCGAACATTCTCTGACAGGAAGCGGTAGTGACGGACACTTCAGAGCGGAACTGCTGTCCTTCCGACGACACTGGAGTCTGGTTCATACTACTGTCCAGGAAACTCTGGGAATCTGCCGGGAAAATAACAATATATCCCTTTAAGACAGTGGCGTGGCTTCCCTTTTAACATTACAGGTAAGTGCATTAACACAGTACAGTATGTAACAGGAGGATTTTAGGAAACTTTCGCTTTCCCTACATAATCTGAACAAGTTTGGTTTGAATTCTTCTCGTACTTTAGAATTGTCCTTTTCCTACACACTGCTCTTTGTTCCTTCTCTATACTGCAGCCATATGTGTAGAAGGAAAACTAAGGCTACAAACATTAAGATCACTTTATTGGTTAATTAAACACAAAGTCCAAGCAAAATTTGACTTCCGCTTTTAACCCAACCAAAACACACACATACATATACACACACACACACACACACACACACACACACACACACACACACACACACACACACACACACACACACACACACACACACACACACACACACACACACACACACACACACACACACACACACACACACACACACACACACATGTTTTGGAGAGGTGCCACACTGGGCTTCCAGGGAGCTGTTGTTGTGGGGGTTATGTGCCTTGATTAAGGGCAAACAGCAGGCAATGGCATCCAGGACTTGATACCAGCAACCCTCTGGTTGCCGGCTCACTTCCCGCCGGATTTTTCCCCTCAGGCCCGGGATTCAAACTGGCAACCCTTTGGCTTCTGGCTCACCTTTCTAACCACTATGCTACCTGCTTCCTCCTGTCTGTAGGTCTCCTGCTCATATACTAGTCAAAGTCTTGCCTTTTAAACAATTCATGTCATCCCCCAAACATGAAAACAAGCTGAGAGAGAGAGACAGCGAAAGAGAGAGAGAGTAATGGAGAAAAGTTTCAGACATCATAAAGACCTTCTTGTATCCACTGCAGCCCCACTCTCTCTCTCTCTCTCTCTCTCTCTCTCTCTCTCTCTCTCTCTCTCTCTCTCTCTCTCTCTCTCTCTCTCTCTCTCTCTCTCTCTCTCTCTCTCTCTCTCTCTCTCTCTCTCTCTCTCTCTCTCTCTCTCTCTCTCTCTCTTCCATTGACTGGAGGCTGAGGAATTTGGATTGGATTAAGTACTAGATGACATAACCGCACACACAGGAACAGGAAAGCGCGTGCGCACACACACACACACACATCATATTGGCCCTGGTGAAAAGTATTGCACTATATAGGGAATAGGATGACATATGAGATGCAGACTTATACGTTTATGGTGACCATACCATACATTTTCATTGTAAACTAAAAGCTGGTACAGATCTGGCCTGGGGACGTCCGACAGTGTGTGTGTGAGAGAGAGAGAGCGCATGTGAGTGGCACGACTTCCACCGAAGGTGGCTCCTCTCTCTGTTCGGGCGGTGCTCGGCGGTCGTCGTCGCCGGCCTACTAGCTGCCACTGATCCATTTTTCCTTTTCGTTTGTGTCTGTCTGTATTGTTTACACCTGTGTCTTGTTAGTTGATTTCGGTGGGTATATTTACCTCCGCTGCCTGCTAGTCTTTGTGAGGGATTGTTTTCTGTGGTTACGTTATTTAGGGGTGCGTGTCTGCACCACAGGGTTTCTTTTCTCACGGCAGTTGTGCCGTTTGGTAGTGAGTTTAGGAGCAGAGGTTTCTCCTCCGTGTGTAGCGCTTTATTCCCTGTGTGTGTGGCAACCTCGTTTGGGTTTGTTTCAGTCCCATGTTGTAGTTGAGTTGGGACTGCTCAATAAACATGATTTGCCACTGGGATTTCCTTGCTCTCCTGCTCCTGATTCCTGCACCTCCCTCCGTTAGGAGGCACGTCACAGTGAGTGCATGTGTGGTTCACACGTTATAGGATAACTTTTGCTTAGAAAAAGTGTCTAGCAGAAACTGCCAATACAACCTAATATCACATCTATCCAACCATCTATCTTTCTGTCTGGAGTCTTGTGGAAGGAAACACTGCCACTATCTCACTCTCCAACCAAGCTGCATAGATTTAGGAACAAACTGCAATAAAAGGGAATTTCAGCAACTGGAGGACAGTGGGAGTTATTTATTGTTAAAAGTAAGATCAACACGTTTCGGCTCTTGGTCCTGTCTGCCTGTTGATCCTATGCTGATCCCTCTAAGATTGAAAAGGATCAGACACAGTAGATGTTAAAGGTCAACAGCCTAAAGGATGTGATGTCGCTATTTGTCTCTAATTACAGCCAATCAAACACCAGCAACCACATTCCATGATGCAGTCACACACACACGGCACACCCCTTGTCTCATCCAATCGGATGCCCTGTTCATAGGGAGTATCCCGATCACAGTTACACAACTGGAGTATGACTGTAAAAAAACTGGTTAACATAAACAACAATACTTCACAGAAGGATGAATCCCTCTAAAACTTTCCCACACTTTCCTGGGATAACTCCGGAAAGATCCCAAAACCCAATCCCCATTTCCTAGACCAGAGGGAGCCTGCTGATCCCTGTTCCCATGAGTATTCCCATCCCCAGTCGGAGCGGTTTGTCCCATCGGCTATGATCTTCCTGTCTGTCCTGGTGTTCCAGTCTCAGCGCTTAACCCTGCTGCTTTTCGCATAATTACAGTCGAACACTGACTGGGAACGCCGACCCCACCCAACCCCGCACTCACACCAACACACACACACACACCAGACCCTGCTCCTGACCTTAACCTCTCCGAAACCTCTTCATAGAGACCGCTCACACACCATGGTGTGTGTCACTCCCTAATTAAACAGTCCTAATTAAACAGTCCTAATTAAACAGTCCTAATTAAACAGTCCAAAACGATGACACTATTTTCTCACACCAGTGGCCCTACCTCTGTATCTAAGCAACACAACATCCATAGCTACAGCTGAAGTGGGAAGTTACATACACTTAGGTTGGAGTCATTAAAACGTGTTTTTCAACCACTCCACACATTTCTTGTTAACAAACTAGTTTTGGCAAGTCGGTCATTTTTCCAACAATTGTTTACAGACAGATTATTTCACTTAAAATTCACTGTATCACAATTCCAGTGAGTCAGAGGTTTACATACACTAAGTTGACTGTGTCTTCAAACACGGGCATGAGTCACAAACACATTCAGGCAAGCAGACACACACAACTTTCTCTCCCTCTTTCTCACTGTCTCCCTTTCAAACATACACTCACACTACACAGACACGACATCACAAGCATGCTTCTCTTCTCTGTTCTGAAGAGGATTCACAGACTCCCTATTGACCACAGGAATGTGCTCTCGTTCACTGTCCTCCATACACACACCACACACTGAGAGGCCCAGTCTGACAGCTGTTCACTGTGATCACAGACCAGCCTGACAGAATGAAGGAACAAGGGAAGGAGAGAAAGAGTGTGAGTGAGAGAGAGTGAGAGAGAAAGAGTGAGACAGAGAGAGATAGTATGAGCGAGAGAGATAGAGAGAGAGAGAGAGAGAGAGAGAGAGAGAGAGAGAGAGAGACAGAAAGAGACAGAGAGAGAGAGACAGATAGAGAGACAGAAAGAGAGAGAGAGACAGAGAGACAGAGAGAGAGAGTGCGAGCAAAGAGGGATGGATTCAGATATGTGGAGAGGAGACACAGCACTGCAGAGCCTGGATAGCTCCAGTCAGTAGAGAATCAGACTTTTAATCGGAGGGTCCAGGAGGGTCTCGGAAGTCCAAGTTCGGGCGATGCATTTTCCCTCTAGCTACCTTACGACATAGCATCTATAGTCATCAGCCATGGTGGGCTGATGTACTGCTTCAGCACATTCTGTTACAGTTCTGACACCACCCACACACATTCCTGCACATATAATGCACACATATACAGACGCACACATAAAAAGACACACACACACAAAGCTCTCATTATTCTCATCCTACCTGGAAGTTATTCATCAAAACTGAATAGTGCATAATATCGCACAGAAGAAAAACTAGCAGGCGGGTCGCTTTAAATCAGCTTCCCCTGTCCCCCTGTCTGTTGTGTTTGGCCTGACAGCTATACTCACTGGAGTGGAAGAGACCAGAGAGAGTTATGGGCAGACTGAAGAGTGGAGTGGACAATAACACTAACGCAAACAGGAGGACAGGATGTTGTGATCAGTGACCCGTCTCACAGAGTCCTACTGTATTTCCTGTCTGTCTGACTTCTCTAGGGACCGAGAGGATAGCCAGGAAATAAGGACAACTTCTAACAACCTCTGTGGTTCTTCAGGGACTGATGTAGTGTGTATTGGGGATAGAAGGACAGTGTATTTTAGAGCATTATCACTGAGGTTGTTTGTGAAGGAGCAGTGGAGTTTTCACACAGACAGACAGACGCATAAGTGGAGTTTTCACACAGACAGACGCATAAGTGGAGTTTTCACGCACACAGACAGACACATGCAGGCAGGTAGACAGACAGGCAGACAGACAGACAGGTAGAGAGACAGGTAGACAAACAGACATGCAGGCAGACAGACAGGTAGACAGACACAGACAGGCAGGCAGACAGACAGATAGACAAACAGACAGGCAGACAGACAGGTAGACAGACACAGACAGACAGGCAGGCAGGCAGACAGATAGGTAGACAAACAGACAGGCAGGCAGAGAGACAGGTAGACAGACAGGTAGACAGACAGGTAGACAGACACAAACATGCAGGCAGACAGACAGGTAGACAAACAGACTCTCTGTGGCCCTGGTAGATTCAGTAGTGACTCCTTGATGTTGGCCAACTAAACCTCTCCCTGAGTATATTACAGGATGAGGTCATGTCCTACCACTGTGGAACAGAGGAACACTTCGTCTTGAGGTTTCCATGATGAAAAATAAAAGATGGCGTGAGGAAAAACAACTACGGGCACAACCAAGACCACTTCAGAATCAAACACAACAACAAAGAGTTAGATCCTTTCCAACAGAGATGAGAGAGAGGGAAGAGACGGTGCGACAGAGAGATACAGAGACAGGAAGAGACAGAGAGAGAGCGAGAGAGGGGGAAGAGATGGCGCGACAGAGAGATACAGAGACAGGAAGAGAGACAGAGAGAGAGAGAGAGGGGGGGAAGAGATGGCGCGACAGAGAGATACAGAGACAGGAAGAGAGACAGAGAGAGAGAGAGAGAGGGGGAAGAGATGGCGCGACAGAGAGATACAGAGACAGGAAGAGAGACAGAGAGAGAGAGAGAGAGAGAGGGAGGGAAGAGACGGCGCGACAGAGAGATACAGAGACAGGAAGAGAGACAGAGAGAGACATCTCGATCTGGACTGTCTCTATGACCATGTTCACCTGTACAGGGAGACAGTCCCCATCCTTGCCAAGACTCTCAAGGACGTCGCTTTAAACCGCAGCCCGACCTCTCTACCCAGGAACAGCGGAGCAATCTCCACCCCGCCGAGATCACCGAGACAACACCCCGGACCAGCACCCTGGACCCCCCAGCCACGACCACAGCACCACCAACCTCAATGCCCACCACAGCCAGCGCAGCACAGACCACCCCAGCCCAGCTTCAGAGCCACCCAGACGAGGCCTCCCACCCCCCTGCCCCCCACCGCAGACCCACACCTGAAGGAGCCACAGCCCAGCAGGCAGAGCTACGCACAGGCTGTGAGAGGAGCAACTGGCCCAGCCCCCACCAACCAAATGAGTGACATTAAACACATGCTGAGTCTGCTATGCTCACATGTGATAGGCCGAGGGTCAGGGTAAGATGAGCACATGAACTCCACCATCCTCACACTACATCCACCCAAGTGGCATGACACAAATTCTATCTTAAATGATAAACAAATTACATTTGCAAAATAAGAGTTTACTTTAATTGAAAAATCCTATTTTAATGGTTCTTCTTGGATTGTGAGTGTTTGTCTCATTTTGAAAGGTAAAGAAAAGAAAATAAAGAAAAGTTATGAAGTCTTTTTACGTTGCATGTTGGAATTTACAAGGATTGAAGTCCTCTGCTTTTGGGCTAAAGAGCAGAAACCCAGACTTCCTGAAAGAAATTGATGATGTTGATATTGTAGTACTACAGGAAACATGGTGCAGAGGTGATGTTTCCACTGGCTGTCCACTAGGTTATAGGGAGATAATCATACTATCCACTAAATTAAAAGGAATCAAACAGGGCAGAGACTCAGGGGGAATGCTAATATGGTATAAATCCGAACTAATTAATTCAATCGAATTGATCAAAACAGGAGAATTCTTTATCTGGTTAAAAATCAACAAGGAGGCTATCTTGACAGATAAAAACGTCTTCCTCTGTGCCACATACATTCCCCCCTCAGAGTCACCCTACTTCAATGAAGAGAGCTTCTCCATTCTAGAGGGGGAGATTAGTCACTTTCAGGCCCAAGGCAACGTACTGGTCTGTGGAGACCTGAATGCTAGAACAGCAGAAGAACAAGACACTATTAACAGTCATGGGGATAAACACCTACCAGGAAGCAACAACCTTTCCCTCCCCACATACCCCCACAGAAACAACTATGACAAAGTGAAAAACAAAAACGGAGTACAGCTCCTGAGGCTCTGTCGAACACTGGGTCTGTACATAGTCAATGGCAGGCTGAGAGGAGACTCCTTTGGTAGGTACACCTACAGCTCATCCCTTGGCAGCAGCACTGTAGACTACTTCCTCACCGACCTAAACCCAGAGTCTCTCAGAGCCTTCACAGTCAGCCCACTAACACCTCTCTCAGACCACAGTAAAATCACAGTGTATCTGAGAAGAGCAGAACCCAACCATGAAGCATCACGGCCCAATAAATTACATGGTACTAAACAAGCCTATAGATGGAGTGCAAACAGTACAGACATCTACCAAAAAGCAATTAGTAGCCAAAAAATACAATCTCTCCTGGATAACTTTTTAGCCTTAACATTCTCCTTCAGCAATGAAGGTGTAAATTTGGCCGTTAGGAACATAAACTTTATATTTGACAAATTAGCCTCCTTGGCTAATCTAAAGAAGCATAAGAGCAAACCAAAAATAACAGATAATGAAAAATGGTTTGATAATGATTGCAAAAATCTAAGAAAGTCATTGAGAAATATATCTAATCAAAAACATAGAGAACCAGACAACAAAAATATATGTCTTCAATATGGGGAAACACTGAAGCAATACAAACGCACCCTAAGAACAAAAAAGGAACAGCACATTAGAAATCAGCTGGATGGAATTGAGGAATCCATAGAATCAAACCACTTCTGGGAGAATTGGAATAAATTAAACAAACCTCATCATGAGGAATTGGCTATCCAAAAATGGGGATATGTGGAGAAATCACTTTGCAAACCTCTACAGCAATATAACAAAGAGCCCAGAACAAAAAGATATACAAGAAAAATTACAAATCCTTGAATTAGCAGTCAAAGACTATCAGAATCCTGTGGATACCCCAATTACAGAAGAAGAATTATTGGAAAAACTATGCAATCTCCAACCCAAAAAGGCCTGTGGTGCTGATGGTATTTTAAATGAAATGATCAAATATACAGACCACAAATTCAAATTGGCTATACTCAAACTCTTCAACATTATCCTCACTGCAGGTATTTTCCCCGATATTTGGAACCAGGGATTGATCACACCAATCTATAAAAATGGAGACAAATTTGACCCAAATAATTACAGAGGAATTTGCGTTAACAGCAACTTGGGGAAAATTCTCTGCAGTATTATAAATAGCAGACTACATCATTTCCTTGAAGAACACAACGTCCTGAGCAGAAGCCAGATTGGATTTCTAAAAAATTATCGTACAACAGACCACATTTACACCCTCCACACTCTAATTGATAAACAAGTTAACCAAAACAAAGGCAAAATCTACTCGTGTTTTGTAGATTTCAAGAAAGCATTTGATTCAATTTGGCACAAAGGTCTTTTTTATAAACTAATAGAAAGTGGTATTGGAGGGAAAACATATGATTTTATTAAATCAATGTACACTAAAAACAAATGTGCGGTTAAAATTGGCAACAAGCAAACAGACTTCTTCTCTCAGGGGCGTGGAGTGAAACAGGGCTGCCCAATAAGTCCAACATTATTTAACATCTACATTAATGAATTGGCAAAAACATTAGAAGAATCGGCAGCACCTGGTATCACCCTACACAACACTGAAATCAAGTGTCTGCTGTACGCAGATGACCTGGTGCTGCTGTCTCCCACTAAAGAGGGGTTACAGCAGCACCTAGATCGTCTCCACAGGTTCTGTCAGACCTGGGCTCTGACCGTTAACCTAAAAAAAACAAATATAATGATATTCCAAAAAAGGTCCGGAAATAAGGATGACAAATATAAATTCTATTTGGACACAGTTCTATTAGAACACACCAAAAACTACACATATCTAGGACTAAATATCAGCAACACAGGTAGCTTTCACATGGCTGTGAATGAGCTGAGAGACAAAGCAAGAAGAGGATTCTATGCCATTAAAAGGAACATCAAAATTGAAATTCCAATTAGAATCTGGCTCAAAATGTTTCAATCAGTTATAGAACCAATTGCTCTATATGGCAGTGAAGTATGGGGTCCACTCTCTAATAATGAATTTACCAAATGGGACAAACATCCAATTGAAATATTGCATGCAGAGTTTTGCAAGACTGTATTGCAAGTACAAAGAAAAACTCAAAATAACGCATGTAGGGCAGAATTGGGCCAATACCCTCTCCTCATTCGAATAGAAAAAAGAGCCATCAAATTTTACAACCATCTAAAAACAAGTGACCCCAAAACATTCCATCACACAGCTCTACAATGTCAAGAGATGAAACCAGAGAAGAGTCCCCTCAGCCAGCTGGTTCTGAGGCTCAGTTCACCAACCCAAACCAACCCCATAGAGCCTCGGGACAGCCCTCAGAAAATCTGGCCCAACCAAATCATCACAAAACAAAAAGAAAAATATATCACCTATTGGAAAGACACCACAAAAAATCAAAGTAAACTTCAATGCTATTTGGCTCTAAACAGACAGTACATGGTGGCAGACTATCTGACCACTGTGACTGATAGAAAACCGAGGAAAACATTGACTAGGTACAGACTCAGTGAGCACAGTCTGGCTATAGAGACCGGTCGTCACAGACAAACCTGGCTGCCCAGAGAGGACAGGCTGTGCTCACTCTGCTCCAGGTGGGAGAGGTAGAGACAGAGGTGCATTTCCTACTACACTGTGACAAATACTCAGACCTAAGAGCATATTTCTTTCCCAAAATTATAACTCAATACAAAGAATTTGAAACTATAAAAGATGAAGAAAAAATCAAATATTTATTGGGTGAAAAGCCAAAATGTGCAGTTTTGGCAGCCAAATATGTGTCCTCCTGCCACAGCCTGAGGGACAGCCAGTGAAAAATGCAAAGTAATGTTGATAATATTTCCCATTTAGCTTAGTTTTGTTTTGTCTTTCATACCAGGTCATATGTCTTCTCAAGTCATATTGACACTGGTCTACTACCATTGATTTAATGTATTGTTGTTCTGATTAATATTGTTGTTGTAGTTGTTGTTAATGGTAATCCCATGTCCACTACTACTATTATTATTGCTGTTGGTCCCACCATTTATTTATATATAAATATATATATATTCTGTATACAGACGCATTCATATATATTTGATTTTTATTTTTCGATATGTATACTTTGACAATGTAAGTAATAATGAACTTGCCATGTCAATAAAGTCAATTGAATTGAATTGAATTGAGAGAGAGAGAGAGAGAGAGAGAGAGAGAGAGAGAGAGAGAGAGAGAGAGAGAGATGGGGATAGGGGAGGGAGAGAGAGAGGGAGAGACAGACAGACAGACAGACAGACAGACAGACAGACAGACAGACAGACAGACAGACAGACAGACAGAGAAATAGAGAAGATGGGGATAGAAGAGAGAGAGAGAGAGAGAGAGAGAGAGAGAGAGAGAGAACCAGAAAGAGAAAGAGAAAGAGAGAGGGGAATATGCGGGTAGAAGAGAGAGAGAGAGACCGTAAACACTGTAAATATACATCATATTTGTAATGTCTTTATTGTTTTGAAACTTCTGTATGTGTAATGTTTACTGTTCATTTGTATTGTTTATTTCACTTTTGTATATTATCTACCTCACTTGCTTTGGCAATGTTAACACATGTTACCCATGCCAATAAAGCCCCTTGAATTGAATTGAATTGATAGAGAAAGAGAGAGGGAAAGATGCGGAGAGAGAGAGAGAACCAGAAAGAGAAAGAGGGAGGGGAAGACTGGGATAGAAGAGAGAGATAGAGAAAGAGAGAGTGAAAGATGGGGAGAGAGAGAGAACCAGAAAGAGAAAGAGGGAGGGGAAGACTGGGATAGAAGAGAGAGATAGAGAAAGAGAGAGTGAAAGATGGGGAGAGAGAGAGAACCAGAAAGAGAAAGAGAGAGGGGAAGATGGGGAGAGAGAGAGAACCAGAAAGAGAAAGAGAGAGGGGAAGACGGGGATAGAAGAGAGAGAGATAGAGAAAGAGAGAGTGAAAGATGGCGAGAGAGAGAGAACCAGAAAGAGAAAGAGAGAGGGGAAGACGGGGATAGAAGAGAGAGAGATAGAGAAAGAGGGAGGGGAAGATGGGGAGAGAGAGAGAAAGGCATATGCTAGACTACCACACAAGACAATTCCAGACGTGTGTAAATACCAGAGGTCTCCAGGAAAGAGCGAGAGACAAGTGTGTGTTCTACCTCAGAGAGGGAAGCGTGGTCTCACAGAACCTCAGGATGGATTGAGATAACACTAGATAAACACAGAGAAGGAATGACGGAAAAATAAAGACTTAAAAAGATAAAGCAGAAGACAGTCAAACTAAAGAAAACAAAAGACAGGCAAAAAGAGACAGGCAAAAAGAGACATCCAAAAAGAGACAGGCAAAAAGAGACATCCAAAAAGAGACAAGCAAATAGAGACAGGCAAAAAGAGACATCCAAAAAGAGACAGGCAAAAAGAGACAGGCAAAAAGAGACATCCAAAAAGAGACAAGCAAAAAGAGACAGGCAAAAAGATACATGCAAAAAGAGACAGGCAAAAGGAGACAGGCAAAAAGAGACAGGCAAAAAGAGACAAGCAAAAAGAGACAGACAAAAAGAGACATCCAAAAAGATACAGGCAAAAAGAGACAGGTAAACAGAGACATCCAAAAAGAGACATCCAAAAAGATACAGGCAAAAAGAGACAGGCAAAAGGAGACAGGCAAAAAGAGACATCCAAAAAGAGACAGGCAAAAAGAGACAAGCAAAAAGAGACAGACAAAAAGAGACAGACAAAAAGAGACAGGCTAAAAGAGACAGGTAAACAGAGACATCCAAAAAGAGACATCCAAAAAGATACAGGCAAAAAGAGACATCCAAAAAGAGACAGGCAAAAAGAGACATCCAAAAAGATACAGGCAAAAAGAGACAAGCAAAAAGAGACATCCAAAAAGAGACAGGTAAACAGAGACATCCAAAAAGAGACAGGCAAAAAGAGACAAGCAAAAAGAGACATCCAAAAAGAGACAGGCAAAAAGAGACATCCAAAAAGAGACAGGCAAAAAGAGACAGACAAAAAGAGACAGGTAAACAGAGACATCCAAAAAGAGACAGGCAAAAAGAGACATCCAAAAAGATACAGGCAAAAAGAGACATCCAAAAAGAGACAGGCAAAAAGAGACAGGCAAAAAGAGACATCCAAAAAGAGACAAGCAAATAGAGACAGGCAAAAAGAGACATCCAAAAAGAGACAGGCAAAAAGAGACAGGCAAAAAGAGACATCCAAAAAGAGACAAGCAAAAAGAGACAGGCAAAAAGATACATGCAAAAAGAGACAGGCAAAAGGAGACAGGCAAAAAGAGACATCCAACAAGAGACAGGCAAAAAGAGACAAGCAAAAAGAGACAGACAAAAAGAGACATCCAAAAAGAGACAGGCAAAAAGAGACAGGTAAACAGAGACATCCAAAAAGAGACATCCAAAAAGATACAGGCAAAAAGAGACATCCAAAAAGAGACAGGCAAAAAGAGACAGGTAAAAAGAGACATCAAAAAGATACAGGCAAAAAGAGACAAGCAAAAAGAGACATCCAAAAAGAGACAGGTAAACAGAGACATCCAAAAAGAGACAGGCAAAAAGAGACAAGCAAAAAGAGACATCCAAAAAGAGACAGGCAAAAAGAGACATCCAAAAAGAGACAGGCAAAAAGAGACAGACAAAAAGAGACAGGTAAACAGAGACATCCAAAAAGAGACAGTGAAAAAGAGACATCCAAAAAGATACAGGCAAAAAGAGACATCCAAAAAGAGACAGGCAAAAAGAGACAGGTAAACAGAGACATCCAAAAAGAGACAGGCAAAAAGAGACAAGCAAAAAGAGACATCCAAAAAGAGACAGGCAAAAAGAGACATCCAAAAAGATACAGGCAAAAAGAGAAAGGTAAACAGAGACATCCAAAAAGAGACATCCAAAAAGAGACAGGCAAAAAGAGACATCCAAAAAGAGACAGGCAAAAAGAGACAGGTAAAAAGAGACATCCAAAAAGATACAGGCAAAAAGAGACAGGCAAAAAGAGACATGCAAAAAGAGACAGGCAAAAAGAGACATCCAAACAGAGACAGGCAAAAAGAGACAAGCAAAAAGAGACATCCAAAAAGAGACAGGCAAAAAGAGACAGGTAAACAGAGACATCCAAAAAGAGACAGGCAAAAAGAGACAAGCAAAAAGAGACATCTAAAAAGAGACAGGCAAAAAGAGACATCCAAAAAGAGACATCCAAAAAGATACAGGCAAAAAGAGACATCCAAAAAGAGACAGGTAAAAAGAGACATCCAAAAAGATACAGGCAAAAAGAGACAAGCAAAAAGAGACATCCAAAAAGAGACAGGCAAAAAGAGACAGGTAAACAGAGACATCCAAAAAGAGACAGGCAAAAAGAGACAAGCAAAAAGAGACATCCAAAAAGAGACAGGCAAAAAGAGACATCCAAAAAGAGACGGGCAAAAAGAGACAGACAAAAAGAGACAGGTAAACAGAGACATCCAAAAAGAGACAGGCAAAAAGAGACAAGCAAAAAGAGACATCCAAAAAGAGACAGGCAAAAAGAGACATCCAAAAAGAGACAGGCAAAAAGAGACAGACAAAAAGAGACAGGTAAACAGAGACATCCAAAAAGAGACAGGCAAAAAGAGACATCCAAAAAGATACAGGCAAAAAGAGACATCCAAAAAGAGACAGGCAAAAAGAGACAGGCAAAAAGAGACAGGTAAAAAGAGACATCCAAAAAGAGACAAGCAAATAGAGACAGGCAAAAAGAGACATCCAAAAAGAGACAGGCAAAAAGAGACAGGCAAAAAGAGACATCCAAAAAGAGACAAGCAAAAAGAGACAGGCAAAAAGATACATGCAAAAAGAGACAGGCAAAAGGAGACAGGCAAAAAGAGACATCCAAAAAGAGACAGGCAAAAAGAGACAAGCAAAAAGAGACAGACAAAAAGAGACATCCAAAAAGAGACAGGCAAAAAGAGACAGGTAAACAGAGACATCCAAAAAGAGACATCCAAAAAGAGACAGGCAAAAAGAGACAGGTAAAAAGAGACATCCAAAAAGATACAGGCAAAAAGAGACAGGCAAAAAGAGACATGCAAAAAGAGACAGGCAAAAAGAGACATCCAAACAGAGACAGGCAAAAAGAGACAAGCAAAAAGAGACATCCAAAAAGAGACAGGCAAAAAGAGACAGGTAAACAGAGACATCCAAAAAGAGACAGGCAAAAAGAGACAAGCAAAAAGAGACATCTAAAAAGAGACAGGCAAAAAGAGACATCCAAAAAGAGACAGACAAAAAGAGACATCCAAAAAGATACAGGCAAAAAGAGACAGGTAAACAGAGACATCCAAAAAGAGACATCCAAAAAGATACAGGTAAAAAGAGACATCCAAAAAGATACAGGCAAAAAGAGACAAGCAAAAAGAGACATCCAAAAAGAGACAGGCAAAAAGAGACAGGTAAACAGAGACATCCAAAAAGAGACAGGCAAAAAGAGACAAGCAAAAAGAGACATCCAAAAAGAGACAGGCAAAAAGAGACATCCAAAAAGAGACGGGCAAAAAGAGACAGACAAAAAGAGACAGGTAAACAGAGACATCCAAAAAGAGACAGGCAAAAAGAGACATCCAAAAAGATACAGGCAAAAATAGACATCCAAAAAGAGACAGGCAAAAAGAGACAGGTAAACAGAAACATCCAAAAAGAGACAGGCAAAAAGAGACAAGCAAAAAGAGACATCCAAAAAGATACAGGCAAAAAGAGACAGGTAAACAGAGACATCCAAAAAGAGACATCCAAAAAGATACAGGCAAAAAGAGACATCCAAAAAGAGACAGGCAAAAAGAGACAGGTAAAAAGAGACATCCAAAAAGATACAGGCAAAAAGAGACAGGCAAAAAGAGACATCCAAAAAGAGACAGGCAAAAAGAGACATCCAAACAGAGACATCCAAAAAGAGACAGGCAAAAAGAGACAAGCAAAAAGAGACATCCAAAAAGAGACAGGCAAAAAGAGACAGGTAAACAGAGACATCCAAAAAGAGACAGGCAAAAAGAGACAAGCAAAAAGAGACAGGTAAAAAGAGACATCCAAAAAGAGACAAGCAAATAGAGACAGGCAAAAAGAGACATCCAAAAAGAGACAGGCAAAAAGAGACAGGCAAAAAGAGACATCCAAAAAGAGACAAGCAAAAAGAGACAGGCAAAAAGATACATGCAAAAAGAGACAGGCAAAAGGAGACAGGCAAAAAGAGACATCCAAAAAGAGACAGGCAAAAAGAGACAGGTAAAAAGAGACATCCAAAAAGATACAGGCAAAAAGAGACAGGCAAAAAGAGACATGCAAAAAGAGACAGGCAAAAAGAGACATCCAAACAGAGACAGGCAAAAAGAGACAAGCAAAAAGAGACATCCAAAAAGAGACAGGCAAAAAGAGACAGGTAAACAGAGACATCCAAAAAGAGACAGGCAAAAAGAGACAAGCAAAAAGAGACATCTAAAAAGAGACAGGCAAAAAGAGACATCCAAAAAGAGACAGACAAAAAGAGACATCCAAAAAGATACAGGCAAAAAGAGACAGGTAAACAGAGACATCCAAAAAGAGACATCCAAAAAGATACAGGTAAAAAGAGACATCCAAAAAGATACAGGCAAAAAGAGACAAGCAAAAAGAGACATCCAAAAAGAGACAGGCAAAAAGAGACAGGTAAACAGAGACATCCAAAAAGAGACAGGCAAAAAGAGACAAGCAAAAAGAGACATCCAAAAAGAGACAGGCAAAAAGAGACATCCAAAAAGAGACGGGCAAAAAGAGACAGACAAAAAGAGACAGGTAAACAGAGACATCCAAAAAGAGACAGGCAAAAAGAGACATCCAAAAAGATACAGGCAAAAATAGACATCCAAAAAGAGACAGGCAAAAAGAGACAGGTAAACAGAAACATCCAAAAAGAGACAGGCAAAAAGAGACAAGCAAAAAGAGACATCCAAAAAGATACAGGCAAAAAGAGACAGGTAAACAGAGACATCCAAAAAGAGACATCCAAAAAGATACAGGCAAAAAGAGACATCCAAAAAGAGACAGGCAAAAAGAGACAGGTAAAAAGAGACATCCAAAAAGATACAGGCAAAAAGAGACAGGCAAAAAGAGACATCCAAAAAGAGACAGGCAAAAAGAGACATCCAAACAGAGACATCCAAAAAGAGACAGGCAAAAAGAGACAAGCAAAAAGAGACATCCAAAAAGAGACAGGCAAAAAGAGACAGGTAAACAGAGACATCCAAAAAGAGACAGGCAAAAAGAGACAAGCAAAAAGAGACATCCAAAAAGAGACAGGCAAAAAGAGACAGGCAAAAAGAGACAGACAAAAAGAGACAGGTAAACAGATACATCCAAAAAGAGACAGGCAAAAAGAGACAGGCAAAAAGAGACAGGTAAACAGAGACATCCAAAAAGAGACAGGCAAAAAGAGACAGGCAAAAGAGACATCCAAAAAGAGACATCCAAAAAGATACAGGCAAAAAGAGACAGGTAAACAGAGACATCCAAAAAGAGACAGGCAAAAAGAGACAAGCAAAAAGAGACATCCAAAAAGAGACAGGCAAAAAGAGACAGGCAAAAAGAGACAGGCAAAACGAGACAGGCAAAAAGAGACCGGTAAACAGAGACATCCAAAAAGAGACAGGCAAAAAGAGACATCCAAAAAGATACAGGCAAAAAGAGACATCCAAAAAGAGACAGGCAAAAAGAGACAGGCAAAAAGAGACATCCAAAAAGATACAGGCAAAAAGAGACATCCAAAAAGAGACAGGTAAACAGAAACATCCAAAAAGAGACAGGTAAACAGAGACATCCAAAAAGAGACAGGCAAAAAGAGACAAGCAAAAAGAGACATCCAAAAAGAGACAGGCAAAAAGAGACAGGTAAACAGAGACATCCAAAAAGAGACAGGCAAAAAGAGACATTCAAAAAGAGACAGGTAAACAGAAACATCCAAAAAGAGACAGGTAAACAGAGACATCCAAAAAGAGACAGGCAAAAAGAGACATCCAAAAGAGACAGGTAAACAGAAACATCCAAAAAGAGACAGCCAAGAAGTGAGAATTGGCAAGAAAGCAAGAGCAAAGTGGAAATCAGAAAGAAAACATGAAGATAGAGAAAGAGAGAATGAAAGAGGGAATAAAAGAGAGTCAGTCTGCTGGCTGCAACAGGAGGGTCTTATTTCACTGCATGCTGGGACCACTGAACAGAGACAATGCAACTGAGATGGGGATGCAGGCCATCTAGTGGGTTTAAGCATTAGCACACACACAAAACACACACACACAAACACACACACACACAGAAAAACTGACAAAAACACATTAGTTATGTATCCAGTAACAGTACAGGACCTACCAAGAGAAGTAGTCATGATGAAGAGACATTCAGAGGACAATCCCACTTTGTCTGTCTGGAGAAAAACAGAGCTGTACACTGCCACAGCTCTCTCTGTCTGTCTGCTAAACAGATCTTTTCTCGCTCTCTCTCGCACTCTCCTCTCTCTCCCTCCCTCGCTCTTCTCTCCTCCCTCTCTATGCTCACTCAGTCTCTCTCTCTCCTCTCTCTCTCTCTCTCTCTCTCTCTCCTCTCTCTCTCCTCTCTCTCTCCCTCCCTCGCTCCTCTCTCTCTCTCTCTCTCTCTCCTCTCTCTCTCCCTCCCTCGCTCCTCTCTCTCTCTCTCTCTCTTTTCTCTCTAAAACTCTAAACTTGACTTATCTTTTCTTCTCCTGAATCACCTTCCTTTGTCTCCTGTGACTCAGCTGGTCTTGTCCATGTGGAGCTGAAGACTGTCTGCCTCCCTCCCGGCACAAATGAGAGACTCTTTTAAATGAGAGAACTGTCTTTTCTCTCCCCACACTCTCTCACTGCCCCTTTCTCCCCTCTTACTCTCTCTCTCCTCCCTCTTTCTCTCCTCTCTCTGTCTAGGTGCTCTATAAGTAAGGCAGCAGTGTGAGCTCTGTTTAAACTCCTGTGGTCGGCAGCAGGCTGAATGAAGTCATTTCGGATCTGGAACAGAATACAACAGAGACTAACCATGTTCCATTCCTCCACTCCCCGTTGGAAAATAGTTCCCTGTTAGCTACAGACTTGTTGTGACACTGCTTGAGTCCGAATTCTCTAGGAGGGAGCGAGGGAGGGAGGGAGGGAGGAGAGGGATAGGCCCCCTCCCCTTCTCTCTCTTCCCCTTCTTCTCTCTCACTGACCACTTTGCATTGTCTCCTACAATCTGTTTCCTCCAATCAAAAGGCTTTCCTGAAGGTCAGGGGTCGCTCGAGTCCTTTTAAGGCGGTGGAGGGGGTTGAACTCAGGGTTCTATAGCCTCTCTGTCAGGGCATGTGTCACTACTCCCACCATCTGCTCTCTCTGCTGCTGCCCAAACACACATACACACGCACACACGTGTGCACGCACAAGCATACACACAAACAGGCATGGAGACATACTGACCGTGTTTCCTGCTATGTCTGACCTCAACACATCATAAATAACATCAGAAAACATTAAATCTGATTGTGTTAGAGCTGATCTCTTTTTTACTACTAACATATGGTACTCGACTTGTCCTATTTTACTTGTCCTATTCTATCATCACAAGCTCTGCTTGCTGCTCGTCAGTCAGGAGTTACAGTTATGAGGAATGTGTATCTAACATCATGATCCCTGCTAGTACAGCATGTATCATTTATCGTATTACAGTACTTCTCATGAGTTAGGCTCTCCTTTCCCATGTCATTCTACAGCAGCACTACTCTACAGCTGTACTGTTAGCCAGCCTGCCAGCTTAGTAGAGTCTGACACTGGCACAGTCAGTGTAGTCAGCTCAGCTTTCCCCATTGTGACCGTGTTCCCATTGTGACCGTGTCTCCCATTGTGACCGTGTCTCCCATTGTGACCGTGTCTCCCATTGTGACCGTGTCTCCCATTGTGACCGTGTCTCCCATTGTGACCGTGTCTCCCATTGTGACCGTGTCTCCCATTGTGACCGTGTCTGTGCCTCGATTTAGGTCGGCCAAAACTATAAATGGCGGTGTTCGTCTTAGCAATCTCATTGGAATAAAGACCTCTTCCATTCCTGTCATTATTGAAAGAGATTGCGATAATATCTCACATCTCAAAATAGGACTACTTAATGTTAGATCCCTCACTTCCAAGGCAGTCATAGTCAATGACCATAACCTTAATGTGATTGGCCTGACTGAAACATGGCTCAAGCCTAATGAATTTACTGTGTTAAATGAGGCCTCCCTTCCTTATTACACTAGTGTCCCGCAAAGGTGCAGATGTTACTAACATTTACGACATAAAAAAAAAGACTGCGTTTTTGTCTTTTGAGCTTCTAGTCATGAAATCTATGCAGTGTCATGACGTTGCCCTCTTTGGGTGCAGCAAGCCCCATCCCCCTCTCCCTGCCTCCTACAACTAGGCTGCTGTGGTCAGAGAGGTCGTAAATTCCGGGAGGAGATGATCTCCTCATGGCCACAGTATAGAGACAGAGTAAAGTTTCATAGAGAACAAAGGAATTTCTTCCATCTCACAGAACTTGAGGTCTGAACAACATTTATGTTCTGGAGAAGGTATAAAAGATCGGTGAAGAATCCAGCTACGAACTGGTCGGTTTGGTACAAGTTTGTAAAACTCATGGGAGACGGTGCGGCCACATTACCATAACGCTGTTTATATAATAGCCTCAGATATGAGGTTTACATCTAATTGTTGTATAAGATGAATGAGGATGATACTGTTTGTAAAATTGTGTAATGTGATTTTGGACTGTTTAATGAAGGAAACTCCAATTCCCTTTTGAGTTTAACTAAATCAGAGGACCCGCCCATGAGCCCAGTTAGGGTCGGGCATCCTGGGACAGGCCCTTTCTGCAACTCCCGAATAAAACCCCCACCTTGAGAATTTCTCAACAGACCATGTTTTCTCTCAATCACGAGAGGGCAAAGGTTGCAGACCAGCTTACCTCGATAACGAGAGGGCCAAGGTTTGAGACGATTGCTGAATCTTTTAACCATCCCACGTGGTTAAACTCTTAGACTATCTATACCGACAGAATAAGAACAAGTCTTTGATATTAATTACTAGTCTGCAGCTAGGGATTCGATATCATTGAACGCAAAGACCGACAACCGCCGACACATCTATCCATAACGACATGAATGAATGTCACTCTGAACTATCCATTCTAACCACGACCGAGAAAGAGAGAGAGAGAGAGAGGACAAACTCTCCAACAGAAACAAACTTTTCAACAGAGACCCCGACGACACAATGTAAACGTAAATATATATATTGATTACAATTGTTCCCGTATGAGTGAGCGTTCATGTGCAAAGGATTAGCATTTCAATTGTTATAATTATCAACTGTGTGTTGTCTTATCTCAGTCGACCCGCACTTCCCTTTGTACACCAAGCCGCGATGCCGGTTTATCCCACTAGGGAAACTCCGTTATCATTTCCTTGTAACTATCTACTGTTTGTTTATGCATTTCTGTGAATTACTTAGTTAGTAAATAAATGATTTAACTTCTCTAGGGTAGGGGGCAGCATTCGGAATTTTGGATGAAATGCATGCCCAAATTAAAAGGCCTGTTTCTTGGGCCCAGAAGATATGATATGCATACAACTGGTAGATTTGGATAGAAAACACTCGAAAGTTTCCAAAACTGTTAAAATAGTGTCTGTGAGTTTAACAGAACTGATTTGGCAGGCGAAAACCTGAGAAAAATCGTTTGTTTTTTTGTTTGTAGTTTTCTATTTAATGCCATTACAGTATCCCTTGACTTAGGACTCAACATGCAGTTTCTATACCTTCCACTAGATGTCAACAGTCTTTAGAATGTGTTTCAGTCTTGTATTCCAAAAAATTAGGAAGTAAGAGCAGTCTGAATGAGTGGACCCTAAAGTTTCACGGAGCTTTTTCCTGCGCAAGACCGAGAGAGTGCGTTTCTTGTTTACATTTTACATTGACGACGTTATTGTCCGGTTGAAATAGTATCGATTATTTAGGCTGAAAACAACCTGAGGTTTGAATATAAACATCGTTTGACATGTTTCTATGAACTTTACGGATACATTTTGGATTTTTTTGTCTTCCTGTTTTGACTGCGTTTCAGCCTGTGGATTACTGAAGAAAACGCGCGAACAAAACTGAGGTTTTTGGGTATAAAGAGACTTTATCGAACAAGAGGAACATTTATTGAGTAAATTAATGTCTGCTGAGTGCAACCATATGAATATCATCAAAGGTAAGGGATTAATTTTATCTCTATTTCTAAATTGTGTAACTGTTCTATCTGGCTGGCTACTGTTTGTAATGATTTGTCTTGTGGGCTATGTTCTCATAATCGTAATGTATGCTTTCGCCGTAAAGCATTTTTAAAATCTGACACCGTGGTTGGATTCACAAGAAGTTAATCTTTAAACCTATGTAAAATATGTTTTGTTTTCTGAATTTTTATAATGAGTATTTCTGTATTTGAATTTGGCGCCCAGCAGTTTCACTGGCTGTTGAAGTGGTGGGACGCTACGGTCTCGCGTGCCCAAGAGAGGTTAACTTCTCTAGGGTAGGGAGCAGCATTTTCACGTTTGGATGAAAAACATACCCAAATACAACTGCCAGTTACTCATCGCCAGGAGATAAGATATGCATATTATTAGTAGATTTGGATAGAAAACACTCTGAAGTTTCTAAAATTGTTTGAATCATGTCTGTGAGTATAACATAACTTATTTAGCAGGGGAAACCCAGAGGACAAACCATTCAGATTTTTGTTTTGTTTTTGAGGTCACCGTCTTTTCAATGAGATTTCATTGGGACACCAGATTTCTAAGCAACTTGCTTGCAGTTCCTATAGCTTCCACTGGATGTCAACAGTCGTGAGAAATAGGTTAAGGTTATTCCTTTGTGTAATGAAGAAATACGGCCATCTTGAAGTCGAGGCACTCCTGGTGTCCTAGACATGCGTTTCAATCAAACAGGAGGCATGCTACATATCGTTTTAATCCTGTATTGAACACATATCATCCCGTCTTCAATTTTATCGATTATTAATGTTAAAAAATACCTAAAGTTGTTTTACATAAGTAGTTTGACATTTTTTGGCAAAGTTTAAAGGTAACCTTTGATATATTTTGGCATCATGTTTGAGCAAGTTGGAACCGGTGTTTTTCTGGATCAAACGCGCCAAATAAATGGACATTTTGGACATATATTGACAGAATTAATATAACAAAAGGACCATTTGTGATGTTTATGGGACATATTGGAGTGCCAACAACAGAAGCTCGTCAAAGGTAAGGCATGAATTATATTTTTATTCTGCGTTTTGTGTCGCTCCTGCAGGGTTGAAATGTTTTCTCTCTTTTGTTTACAATGGTGCTATGCTCAGATAATAGCATCGTATGCTTTCGCTGAAAAGCCTATTTGAATTCTGACATGTTGGCTGGATTCACAACCAGTGTAGCTTTAATTTGATATCTTTCATGTGTGATTTAATGAAAGTTTGATTTTATAGTAATTTTCATAGTCATTCATTTTAATGTGGCGCTATGCATTTTCTCAGGCTTTTTGCCAAGTGATACAGTAGCGTCTTGCCTAAACTCAGATTTTTGGATATAAATATGAACTTTACCGAACATAAAATACATGTATTGTGTAACATGAAGTCCTATGAATGTCATCTGATGAAGATTATCAAAGGTTAGTGATTCATTTTATCTCTATTTCTGCTTTTTGTTAATGCTCTCTTTAGCTGGAAACATGGCTGTCTTTTTCTGTGACTTGGCTCATACCTTACATAATCGTTTGGTGTGCTTTCGTCGTAAAACCTTTTTGAAATCGGACACTTTGGCTGGATTTACAACAAGTGTAGCTTTAAAATGGTGTAAAATACTTGTATGTTTGAGGAATTTAAATTATGGGATTTCTGTTGTTTTGAATATGGCGCCCTGCAGTATCACTGGCTGTTGATGAGGTGGGAAGCTAACGTCCCACCTACCCTAGAGAGGTTAAGACAATTGATGTATGGATGACTCATAGTGAAGACTGGGTTCGTGCAGATAACCAACAATTTACGACGTTTGGAATGAGACTAACGTGAGGTAAAGTAAATAATTCATTAATTAAGAAGACTAATTGATCAGATATGAAAATATCTGAAAAGTTATATTAGGAAAATTAAAACTTTGTAATCTGAATATTTTCCTTGGTGCCCCGACTTCCTAGTTAATTACAGTTACATGATTAATCAGTTTAATCGCGTAATAATAATTACAGAGAATCTTTGATAAAAACTAAGTCTTCAGTTAATGATAGTAAAGACACGACAGCAGCCTAACTCAATCACTTTTAATAGTTTACAGTGTTCCTCACTGAGTTTCCTGAATTTCTATCGGAGCTTGTAGTCATCGCAGATAATATTCCAATTTTTGGTAACTTCAATATTCACATGGAAAAGTCCACAGACCCACTCCAAAAGGCTTTCGGAGCAATCATCGACTCAGTGGGTGTAACGTTCGTCTGAAGAAGTGGACCAAGGTGCAGCATAATTTGTGGTCATCATATTTATTAAATGAGAACTAGCAACAAAATAACACAGTGAAACCAAAACGAACGTACCGTACCGTAGGCTACAAGAGCTGTACAAAAACAAGATCCCACAACATAGGTGGGAAAAAAGGCTACCTAAGTATGATTCCCAATCAGAGACAACGATAGACAGCTGCCTCTGATTGGGAACCACACTCGGCCAAACACAAAGAAATACAAAACATAGAATGCCCACCCCACATCACACCCTGACCTAACTAAATAGAGAAATACAACGGCTCTCTAAGGTCCGGGCGTGACAGTGGTTTTTGTCCAACATGTCTCCGGACCTACGCATTGCCACAGTCATACCCTGGATCTAGTTTTGTCCCATGGAATAAATATTGTGGATCTAAATGTTTTTCCTCATAATCCTGGACTATTGGACCATCATCTTATAACCTTTGCAATCACAACAAATCATCTACTCAGACCCCAAGCAAGCCTAAATTCTCAGACAACCCAAAGATTCCTAGATGCCCTTCCAGACTCCCTCCACTTACCCAAGGACATCGGAGTACAAAAATCAGTTAACCACCTAACCGAGGATCTAAATTTAACCTTGCTTAATACCCTAGAGGCGGTCGCACCTCTAAAAACTAAAATCATTTGTCACAAGAAATTAGCTCCCTGGTATACAGAAAATACATGAGCACTGATGCAAGCTTCAAGAAAATGTAAACGGTATTGGCGCGCCATCAAACTGGAAGTCTTCCGGCTAGCTTGGAAAGACAGTATGGTGCAATATCGAGGAGCCCTCACTGCTGCTTGATCAGCCTACTTTTCCAAACTAAGAATAAAAACAATCCAACATTTATTTTTGATACTGTTGCAAAACTAACTAAAAAGCACAATTTCCCAAAAGAGGATGGCCTTGACTTCAGCAGTGATGAATTCATGAACTTCTTTGATGAAAAGATCACGATCATTAGGAAGCATATTACAGACTCCTCTTTCAATCTGCGTATTTCTCCAAAACTCACTTGTCCTGAGTCTGCACAGACCTGCCTGGACCTGGGATCAATAGAGACTATCAAGTTTTTTTATCTCTCGACACATTCACGAAAATAGTAATGTCCTCTAAACCTTCCTACTGGCCCCTATTCCAACTAAACTACTGAAAGAGCTACTTCCTGTGCTTGGCCCTCCTATGTTGAACAAAATAAACGGCTCCCTATGTCACGCCCTGACCATAGTTTGCTTTGTATGTTTTATGTTTTGTTTGGTCAGGGTGTGAACTGACTGCGCATTCTATGTTGTATGTCTGGTTTGTCTCTTTCTATGTGTTTGGCCTGATATGGTTCTCAATCAGAGACAAGTGTTTTGCGTTGTCTCTGATTGGGAACCATATTTAGGTATCCTGTTTTGTATTGTGGGTTGTGGGTTATTGTCTATGTTATGTTGCATGTTTGCACAGTGTTTATATAGCGGTCACGTTCGTCTTATTCGTTTTGTTGTTTTTGTTTAAGTGTTAAACTTAGAAGAATGTATTCAAACCACGCCGCGCTTTGGTCCGCTTCTTACGACGATCGTGACACCCTATCCTCCGGATGTGTACCAAACTCACTAAAAGTGGCAGTAACAAAGTCTCTCCTGAAAAAGCCAAACCTTGACCCAGAAAATTTGTAAAAAAAGAATATCAGCCTATATCAAATCTCTCATTCCTCTCAAAGAATTTAGAAATAGCTGTTGCTCAGCAATTCACTGCCTTTTTGAAGACAAATAATGTACACAAAACGCTCCAGTCTGGTTTAAGACCCCATCATAGTCCTGAGACTGCACTCGTGAAGGTGGTAAATTACCTTTTAATGGCGTAAGACCAAGGCTCTGCATCTGTACTCGGGCTCATAGACCTTAGGGCCGCTTTTGACAGCTTCGATCACCACATTCTTTTCGAGAGATTGGAAACCCTAATTGGTCTACATGGACAAGTTCTTGCCTGGTTTAGATCTTATCTGTCGGAAAGATATCAGTTCATCTCCGTGGGTGGTTTGTCCTGACAAATCATTTGTAAGTTTCAGTGTTCGTCAAGTTTCCGTTAGACTCTTGACTAGAACCAAAAAATGTGATCATATTATTCAAGTGCTAGCCTCTGGCTTCCTGTTAAGGCTAGGGCTGTTTTCAAGGTTTTACTGCTAACCTACACATCATTACATGGACTTGCTCCTACCTACATATCTCTCCGATTTTGTCCTTCCATACATACAGTACCTACACGTACGCTACGGTCACAAGATGCAGGCCTCCTTATTGTCCCTAAAACTTCTAAGCAAACAGCAGGAGGCAGGGATTTATCCTATAGAGATCAATTTTTATGGAATGGTCTGCCTATCTATATGAGAGACGCATACTCGGTTTCGACCTTTAAGTCTTTACTGAAGATTCATCTCTTCAGTAGGTCCAATGATTGAGTGTAGTCTGACCCAGGGGTGCGAAGGTGAAGAGCGAGGAACTGGAGTGACAAACCGCCCGGCACTGCCTGGCCATCCCTAGGAGGGGTGCGTCATGTCTAGCCAGGCTTTTTTCGCTATACTCGACTTGAGTTGGTTGATTCACTGACGTCATCTTCCTGCCCGGTTTTGCACACCCTTGAGCTCGTGTGGTGGAGGAGATCTTCGTAGGCTATACTCAGCCTTGTCTCAGGGTAGTAAGTTGGTGGTCTGTTGATATCCCTCTAGGGGTGTGGGGGCTGTGCTTTGGCAAAGTGGGTGGGGTTATATCCTGCCTGGTTGGTCCTGTCGGATAGGGCCACAGTGTCCCCCGACTCCCACTGTCTCAGCCTCCAGTATCTATACTGCAATAGTCTATGTGCTGGGTGGCTAGGATCAGTCTGTCCTATCTGGTGAAATTCTCCTGTCTTATCTGGTGTCCTGTGTGAACTTAAGTATGCTCCCTCTAATTCTCCCATCTCTCTCTCTCTCGCTTCCCTCCCATCCTTTCCAGGAAGACCTGAGCCCTAAGACCATGCCTCAGGACTACCTGGCCTCTACACCAGTACTCTACACCAGTACTCTACACCAGTACTCTACTCTACACCAGTACTCTACACCAGTACTCTACACCAGTACTCTACACCAGTACTCTACACCAGTACTATGTGTACCACTGCTAATATTGTCCCTCAGATTCATGAAGCAAGGATATGCATGGTAAACTCCACATTAAGACTAGTAAATACGAATATTCCAGACTCCTGCCCCAGTCAAAGCACGCATGCACACACACGCCCCTCTCCTTCCCCAATCCCCATATAATTGCTCTGGTGTGTGTGTGTGTGTGAGTGAGTGAGTGAGTGAGTGAGTGAGTGAGTGAGTGAGTGAGTGAGTGAGTGAGTGAGTGAGTGAGTGAGTGAGTGAGAGTGAGAGTGAGAGTGAGAGTGAGAGAGAGAGAGAGAGAGAGAGAGAGAGAGAGAGAGAGGAACCTGTGCTGGAGAGGCATGGGTGCAGGGAGGACATGTTTAGGAGTCGTTGCGTCTGGTGTTGCAGTAATCACTCCCCACATCACAGCAGTGGCCCAGGGTAAAAATGTGATTATGATAATAGCAGTAAACACAATAACTAAAAATCATTAAGTGAAGGAATGTACAATGCCATCCAGGACCTAATATGGCTGCTGAGTTTCCCAGACTATGATGGGTAAACAGGAAGCTGTGTCTGCTCAGCAACTGCAGAGAAAAATACCTTTGTTCACTACTTTGTGTCTATTACCGTGTAGATCCACAAGACTACTCAAGATTTCTTATGGCAAGTCCCAAATAGCACCCTATTACCTATATAGTGCACTACTTATGACCATGGACCATAGGGCTCTGGTCATAAGCAGTGCACTATAAAGGGTATAGGGTGCCATTTGGGATGTGATGGTAAAAGGACCTCACACAACAGTCCTCTCTCAACGCACTCACCTTTTTTGTCTGGTAAATATATTGACACTAAACAGGCTGTTTGACCCTTTAAAGGTTGTGTTCTGCTGTTGTCTTTGTGTTTGATACAAAGCAGAGCGGGAACAGTCTAAATATCAGTCAGGAGGTTTGACATTCATTCTCCTTCTCAGTGAATGGGTTCCAGGGCCTGCTGCCTTGCCTTGTGAAGGTCACTGTTAGTCTGTATTAGACAGGGTCATGACTGATGTAGCCTAATTCAGGACTAACTGAAAGGTAAAAGGACTGAAAGGTGAATGCCTACTCTCGCACGCACGCACGCACGCACGCACGCACGCACGCACGCACGCACGCACGCACACACACACACACACAGCTTGAGTCTATTGAGTAAAAATGTGGTGGATATAAACAGCAGTATGAAGTCGAATGTTTACTTTGACCAAATTCCTTTTCAAAACAATGATAAAGTTCATGTACACACACACACACACACACACACACACACACACACACACACACACACACACACACACACACACACACACACACACACACACACACACAGAGATTAACTGCAGGATGTGTACCCTAGTGGTCTCTACAGGAAGTCAAACCAGCTACACCAACGATTATATATTATTTTGACAAGATAGTTCAGTGAACAACAGGCACAGCTCCGATATAAAGTAGTTTTTTTTCTCCAAAGTTGCCAAAATCCCAAGTGCGTCCACTTATATCAGTGCATTCGTAACAACCTAACCATTAGGTAACTTCTACTCAATGAAATAAGCCTCACATAGCAAACTAGAAATTTAATTTTTGTTGACCAAATTAGACACTCTCTCAATTCCGTGGTCTTATTTTCGTTGACAGATTTTGGGCGGAGTAAACCCTCTCGCTTCGCCTCTTCCTCTCTGGCTACACTCAGCCCATCTCCCAGCAGGACAGGAAGTGAGTGTACATCCTGCCAACAGAGGTCACTTCCTCTCTTTACAGTGAGCTAATTATAGCCTAATTTAAAGTATCAGCTGGACTGGCTTCTCTCAAAGGGATAGAATGAGAATAATCGTTCTATTTTCCCCTGTTACCCTGTTGTCACAGACCATAATATCCTAAACAGGACAATGAACACACAATGAATCTTACCAAACTCCTATCTTCTCCATATTAAGTTGCCTATTCTTCTATAGTCTATATGGTTCCTGCACCTAGCCAAATCCCCCCCATGCCCTATCTTTCAGTATTACATAATGCAACCATGTGCGCATCATCAACGGAGAGGCCAGGTGCAGAGGGTATACTGGGGGTATAAAAGTGAGGATATAATTAAGCAATAAGGCCCGAGGGGGTGTGGTATATGGCAAATATACCCCGGCTAAGGGCTGTTCTTATGCACGACGCAATGCAGAGTGCCTTGATACCCCCTAGGTGACTTATTGCTATTATAAACTGGTTACCAACGTTATTAGAGCAGTAAAAATACATGTTTTGACATACTCATGGTATATCTGATATACAACGTCTGTCAGCCAATCAGCATCTAGGAGCCAAACTACCTGGTTTATAATAGGTTATGCATGCCAGTTTAGGATTCCACCCTGCCTCTGAACCCTGTCCAGCAGCAATCACAGCTCTAGTTTTTGGGTTAACACTGGGTCTTCATTCCAACCAAGCAGAAACATCTCTCTCTCTCTCTCTGCCTCTTTCTCTCTCTCTCTCTCTTTCTCCCACTCACACACACACACACACAGACACGCACGCATGCATGCACACACACACCCACACCCACACAGTAACAGTGTAAATGTACCTTGTGATATTCCGCTCTTCTCCCAATGTCCTTCTCCTGGCCTCAGGTAAGAGAACACTGGGAAACTTTTCACTGAGGAAGAGTGAAGATGTCTGTTCAGATATAATAACGCACACACATCTTTTAATAAAAAAATGCACTCTCTCTTACCATAGGGCGTTGGAGGAGAGATAGGAAATGCTGGTGTGGATGGGACTATGTCACAGCTGTCCGTTACTGGAGTCGGTCCTTCATAGTCCACACTGTCCATCCTGGAGAGACACTGTAACACAGACACACCAGACAGACAGATAGACAGACAGGCGGACAGAGAGGCAGACAGACAGACAGACAGACAGACAGACAGACAGACAGACAGACAGACAAGCAGGCAGGCAGACAGGCAGACAGGCATAAAGGCAGACAGGCAGACAGGCAGATAGACAGGCAGACAGGCGGACAGACAGGCAGACAGACTGTCATCAGTCTTGTGATCAGTGTGTGTGGCTACTCTCTGTGTTGTAATGTAAACAGTCAGGCCATTCATGCTGCGTGCCATGAGAATGGGTGTGAGAGCAGGCCTATGGCCCAAATGGCACCCTATTCTCTATATAGTGCACTACTTTTACCAGACCCTGCTTAGCGCTCTGGCCCAAATAGTGCATTATATATGGAATTGAGTGCCATTTGGGACGCAGGCAAGGAATCTCAGCTTTTTAGACAAACAGCCTGACCACAGAACCACAGTTCTGCTTCACTCAAACTAACACATTAACTACTGTACTATAAAGTGAATTGAATGTAAATTAATCACAAACTTACCCAGGTGTTTTTAAGGTAGATTAACCATGAACATAGCCAGGTGTTTTTAAGGTAGATTAACCATGAACATAGCCAGGTGTTTTTAAGGTAGATTAACCATGAACAAAGCCAGGTGTTTTTAAGGTAGATTAACCATGAACATATCCAGGTGTTTTTAAGGTAGATTAACCATGAACATATCCAGGTGTTTTTAAGGTAGATTAACCATGAACATAACCAGGTGTTTTTAAGGTAGAATAACCATGAACATATCCAGGTGTTTTTAAGGTAGAATAACCATGAACATATCCAGGTGTTTTTAAGGTAGAATAACCATGAACATATCCAGGTGTTTTTAAGGTAGAATAACCATGAACATAACCAGGTGTTTTTAAGGTAGATTAACCATGAACATAACCAGGTGTTTTTAAGGTAGAATAACCATGAACATAACCAGGTGTTTTTAAGGTAGAATAACCATGAACATAACCAGGTGTTTTTAAGGTAGAATAACCATGAACATAACCAGGTGTTTTTAAGGTAGAATAACCATGAACATATCCAGGTGTTTTTAAGGTAGAATAACCATGAACATATCCAGGTGTTTTTAAGGTAGAATAACCATGAACATATCCAGGTGTTTTTAAGGTAGATTAACCATGAACATAACCAGGTGTTTTTAAGGTAGAATAACCATGAACAAAGCCAGGTGTTTTTAAGGTAGAATAACCATGAACAAAGCCAGGTGTTTTTAAGGTAGAATAACCATGAACAAAGCCAGGTGTTTTTAAGGTAGAATAACCATGAACAAAGCCAGGTGTTTTTAAGGTAGAATAACCATGAACAAAGCCAGGTGTTTTTAAAGTAGATTAACCATGAACAAAGCCAGGTGTTTTTTAGGTAGAATAACCATGAACAAAGCCAGGTGTTTTTTAGGTAGAATAACCATGAACAAAGCCAGGTGTTTTTAAAGTAGATTAACCATGAACAAAGCCAGGTGTTTTTAAGGTAGAATAACCATGAACAAAGCCAGGTGTTTTTTAGGTAGAATAACCATGAACATAGCCAGGTGTTTTTAAGGTAGAATAACCATGAACAAAGCCAGGTGTTTTTAAGGTAGATTAACCATGAACATATCCAGGTGTTTTTTAGGTAGAATAACCATGAACAAAGCCAGGTGTTTTTTAGGTAGAATAACCATGAACAAAGCCAGGTGTTTTTAAAGTAGATTAACCATGAACAAAGCCAGGTGTTTTTAAGGTAGATTAACCATGAACATATCCAGGTGTTTTTAAGGTAGATTAACCATGAACATATCCAGGTGTTTTTAAGGTAGAATAACCATGAACATATCCAGGTGTTTTTAAGGTAGAATAACCATGAACATATCCAGGTGTTTTTAAGGTAGAATAACCATGAACATATCCAGGTGTTTTTAAGGTAGAATAACCATGAACATATCCAGGTGTTTTTAAGGTAGAATAACCATGAACATATCCAGGTGTTTTTAAGGTAGATTAACCATGAACATATCCAGGTGTTTTTAAGGTAGAATAACCATGAACATATCCAGGTGTTTTTAAGGTAGAATAACCATGAACATATCCAGGTGTTTTTAAGGTAGATTAACCATGAACATAACCAGGTGTTTTTAAGGTAGAATAACCATGAACAAAGCCAGGTGTTTTTAAGGTAGAATAACCATGAACAAAGCCAGGTGTTTTTAAGGTAGAATAACCATGAACAAAGCCAGGTGTTTTTAAGGTAGAATAACCATGAACAAAGCCAGGTGTTTTTAAGGTAGAATAACCATGAACAAAGCCAGGTGTTTTTAAAGTAGATTAACCATGAACAAAGCCAGGTGTTTTTTAGGTAGAATAACCATGAACAAAGCCAGGTGTTTTTTAGGTAGAATAACCATGAACAAAGCCAGGTGTTTTTAAAGTAGATTAACCATGAACAAAGCCAGGTGTTTTTAAGGTAGAATAACCATGAACAAAGCCAGGTGTTTTTTAGGTAGAATAACCATGAACATAGCCAGGTGTTTTTAAGGTAGAATAACCATGAACAAAGCCAGGTGTTTTTAAGGTAGATTAACCATGAACATATCCAGGTGTTTTTTAGGTAGAATAACCATGAACAAAGCCAGGTGTTTTTTAGGTAGAATAACCATGAACAAAGCCAGGTGTTTTTAAAGTAGATTAACCATGAACAAAGCCAGGTGTTTTTAAGGTAGAATAACCATGAACAAAGCCAGGTGTTTTTTAGGTAGAATAACCATGAACAAAGCCAGGTGTTTTTTAGGTAGATTAACCATGAACAAAGCCAGGTGTTTTTAAAGTAGATAAACCATGAACAAAGCCAGGTGTTTTTTTGGTAGAATAACCATGAACATAGCCAGGTGTTTTTAAGGTAGAATAACCATGAACAAAGCCAGGTGTTTTTAAGGTAGAATAACCATGAACATAACCAGGTGTTTTTAAAGTAGATTAACCATGAACAAAGCCAGGTGTTTTTAAAGTAGATTAACCATGAACAAAGCCAGGTGTTTTTTTGGTAGAATAACCATGAACATAGCCAGGTGTTTTTAAGGTAGATTAACCATGAACATAGCCAGTTGTTTTTAAAGTAGATTAACCATGAACAAAGCCAGGTGTTTTTAAGGTAGAATAACCATGAACAAAGCCAGGTGTTTTTAAAGTAGATTAACCATGAACAAAGCCAGGTGTTTTTTAGGTAGAATAACCATGAACAAAGCCAGGTGTTTTTTAGGTAGAATAACCATGAACAAAGCCAGGTGTTTTTTAGGTAGAATAACCATGAACAAAGCCAGGTGTTTTTAAAGTAGATTAACCATGAACAAAGCCAGGTGTTTTTTAGGTAGAATAACCATGAACAAAGCCAGGTGTTTTTTTTAGGTAGATTAACCATGAACATAGCCAGGTGTTTTTAAGGTAGAATAACCATGAACAAAGCCAGGTGTTTTTAAAGTAGATTAACCATGAACAAAGCCAGGTGTTTTTAAGGTAGAATAACCATGAACAAAGCCAGGTGTTTTTTAGGTAGAATAACCATGAACAAAGCCAGGTGTTTTTAAGGTAGAATAACCATGAACAAAGCCAGGTGTTTTTTAGGTAGAATAACCATGAAAAAAGCCAGGTGTTTTTTAGGTAGATTAACCATGAACAAAGCCAGGTGTTTTTAAAGTAGATAAACCATGAACAAAGCCAGGTGTTTTTTTGGTAGAATAACCATGAACATAGCCAGGTGTTTTTAAGGTAGAATAACCATGAACAAAGCCAGGTGTTTTTAAGGTAGAATAACCATGAACATAACCAGGTGTTTTTAAAGTAGATTAACCATGAACAAAGCCAGGTGTTTTTAAAGTAGATTAACCATGAACATAGCCAGTTGTTTTTAAAGTAGATTAACCATGAACAAAGCCAGGTGTTTTTAAGGTAGAATAACCATGAACAAAGCCAGGTGTTTTTAAAGTAGATTAACCATGAACAAAGCCAGGTGTTTTTTAGGTAGAATAACCATGAACAAAGCCAGGTGTTTTTTAGGTAGAATAACCATGAACAAAGCCAGGTGTTTTTAAAGTAGATTAACCATGAACATAGCCAGGTGTTTTTAAGGTAGAATAACCATGAACAAAGCCAGGTGTTTTTAAAGTAGATTAACCATGAACATAGCCAGGTGTTTTAAAGGTAGAATAACCATGAACAAAGCCAGGTGTTTTTAAGGTAGAATAACCATGAACAAAGCCAGGTGTTTTTAAAGTAGATTAACCATGAACAAAGCCAGGTGTTTTTTAGGTAGAATAACCATGAACAAAGCCAGGTGATTTTAAGGTAGAATAACCATGAACAAAGCCAGGTGTTTTTAAGGTAGAATAACCATGAACAAAGCCAGGTGTTTTTAAGGTAGAATAACCATGAACATAACCAGGTGTTTTTAAGGTAGAATAACCATGAACAAAGCCAGGTGTTTTTAAGGTAGAATAACCATGAACAAAGCCAGGTGTTTTTAAGGTAGAATAACCATGAACAAAGCCAGGTGTTTTTAAGGTAGAATAACCATGAACATAGCCAGGTGTTTTTAAGGTAGAATAACCATGAACAAAGCCAGGTGTTTTTAAGGTAGATTAACCATGAACATATCCAGGTGTTTTTAAGGTAGATTAACCATGAACAAAGCCAGGTGTTTTTAAGGTAGAATAACCATGAACAAAGCCAGGTGTTTTTAAGGTAGAATAACCATGAACATAACCAGGTGTTTTTAAGGTAGAATAACCATGAACAAAGCCAGGTGTTTTTAAGGTAGATTAACCATGAACATATCCAGGTGTTTTTAAGGTAGATTAACCATGAACAAAGCCAGGTGTTTTTAAGGTAGATTAACCATGAACAAAGCCAGGTGTTTTTAAGGTAGAATAACCATGAACATAACCAGGTGTTTTTAAGGTAGAATAACCATGAACATAACCAGGTGTTTTTAAGGTAGAATAACCATGAACATAACCAGGTGTTTTTAAGGTAGAATAACCATGAACATAACCAGGTGTTTTTAAGGTAGAATAACCATGAACATAACCAGGTGTTTTTAAGGTAGAATAACCATGAACATAACCAGGTGTTTTTAAGGTAGAATAACCATGAACATAACCAGGTGTTTTTAAGGCAGAATAACCATGAACATAACCAGGTGTTTTTAAGGTAGAATAACCATGAACATAACCAGGTGTTTTTAAGGTAGAATAACCATGCACATAACCAGGTGTTTTTAAGGTAGAATAACCATGAACATAACCAGGTGTTTTTAAGGTAGAATAACCATGAACATAACCAGGTGTTTTTAAGGTAGAATAACCATGAACATAACCAGGTGTTTTTAAGGTAGAATAACCATGAACATAACCAGGTGTTTTTAAGGTAGAATAACCATGAACATATCCAGGTGTTTTTAAGGTAGAATAACCATGAACATATCCAGGTGTTTTTAAGGTAGATTAACCATGAACAAAGCCAGGTGTTTTTAAGGTAGATTAACCATGAACAAAGCCAGGTGTTTTTAAGGTAGAATAACCATGAACATAACCAGGTGTTTTTAAGGTAGAATAACCATGAACATAACCAGGTGTTTTTAAGGTAGAATAACCATGAACATAACCAGGTGTTTTTAAGGTAGAATAACCATGAACATATCCAGGTGTTTTTAAGGTAGATTAACCATGAACAAAGCCAGGTGTTTTTAAGGTAGATTAACCATGAACAAAGCCAGGTGTTTTTAAGGTAGAATAACCATGAACATAACCAGGTGTTTTTAAGGTAGAATAACCATGAACATAACCAGGTGTTTTTAAGGTAGAATAACCATGAACATAACCAGGTGTTTTTAAGGTAGAATAACCATGAACATAACCAGGTGTTTTTAAGGTAGAATAACCATGCACATAACCAGGTGTTTTTAAGGTAGAATAACCATGAACATAACCAGGTGTTTTTAAGGTAGAATAACCATGAACATAACCAGGTGTTTTTAAGGTAGAATAACCATGAACATAACCAGGTGTTTTTAAGGTAGAATAACCATGAACATAACCAGGTGTTTTTAAGGTAGAATAACCATGAACATAACCAGGTGTTTTTAAGGTAGAATAACCATGAACATAACCAGGTGTTTTTAAGGTAGAATAACCATGAACATAACCAGGTGTTTTTAAGGTAGAATAACCATGAACATATCCAGGTGTTTTTAAGGTAGAATAACCATGAACATAACCAGGTGTTTTTAAGGTAGAATAACCATGAACATAACCAGGTGTTTTTAAGGTAGAATAACCATGAACATAACCAGGTGTTTTTAAGGTAGAATAACCATGAACATAACCAGGTGTTTTTAAGGTAGAATAACCATGAACATAACCAGGTGTTTTTAAGGTAGAATAACCATGAACATAACCAGGTGTTTTTAAGGTAGAATAACCATGAACATAACCAGGTGTTTTTAAGGTAGAATAACCATGAACATAACCAGGTGTTTTTAAGGTAGAATAACCATGAACAAAACCAGGTGTTTTTAAGGTAGAATAACCATGAACATAACCAGGTGTTTTTAAGGTAGAATAACCATGAACAAAACAAGGTGTTTTTACTAACCGCATGATCATAATCAGGGAAAAAACTCCTAGCGTAATGACTACTACATGACCACTGAGTATGTATGTGGTATAACAGTTGTTGAGTAACCAGTAGGGGCAGGTAGAGGGTGGTGTGTGTACCTGGGTGGGCTGTAGGTTGGGGTGCTGCTGTGTGTGTGTGTGTGTGTGTGTGTGTGTGTGTGTGTGTGTGTGTGTGTGTGTGTGTGTGTGTGTGTGTGTGTGTGTGTGTGTGTGTGTGTGTGTGTGTGTGTGTGTGTGTCTGTGTGTGTCTGTGTGTGTCTGTGTGTGTGTGTGTGTGTGTGTGTGTGCATGCGCCTGTGTGTGTGTTTGTGTTCATGTGTGTGTGTGTGTGGACCTGGGAGGGAGGTAGGTTGGGCCTGTAGATCGGAGCATTCTGGAATGTCTGGGCTCCGCCCCAACCAGGACTGTAGAATCCTGGGTAATCTGTGACATCACTGGCCTGTCTGTGCTTCCAGCCTGAAGATAGAGAGAGACAGGCAGAGAAATATAAAACGAGCGGGTGAGAAATTCAGAGAAAGACAGAGAGACAGAGGGAGAGAGAGGAGAAACAGACAGAGAGAGTGTGAATTGACCATCCACACATATTAGAGAGCTGAGAGAAGCTTAAGCAATAGGAGACAACCTACAGTTCTCCTTCAACTCAGAGCCTCCAACTGACCTTTATATCAAATCATATTGTATTGGTCACATACACGTGTTTAGCAGATGTTATTGAGTAGCGAAAAGCTTGTGTTTCTGGCTCCAACAGTGCAGTAATATCTAATAAGTAATATCTAACAATTTCACAACAATACACACAATACACATAAATCTAAGTAAAGGAATGGAATTGAGAATATATAAATACATGGACAAGCAATGTTAGAGCGACATAGACTAATATTTGGTAGAATAGAATAGAATACACTATGTACATAAGAGATACATAAGAGTATTGCAAAATATGTAAACATTATTCAACTGACCAACTTACCATTTAAGAAAGTGGCCAGTGATTTCAAGTCAATGTATATAGGGCTGCAGCCTCTTTTTAATTTATTTTTATTTTACCTTTATTTAACTAAGCAAGTCAGTTAAGAACAAATTCTTATTTTCAATGACGGCCTAGGAACAGTGGGTTAACTGCCTTGTTCAGGGGCAGAATGACAGATTTTTACCTTGTCAGCTCGAGGATTCGATCTTGCAACCTTTCGGTTACTAGTCCAACGCTCTAACCACCAGGCTACCTGCCGCCCCTCTAATGTGCTATTGATGGCTATTTAACAGTCTGATGGCTTTGAAATAGAAGCTGTTTTTCAGTCTCTCGGCCCCAGCTTTGATGCAACTGTACTGACCTCGCTTTCTGAATGGGCTGTTGTGCCTTCTTCACCCCACTGTCTGTGTGGGTGGACCATTTCAGTTTGTCAGTGATGTGTACGCCGAGGAACTTGAAGCTTTCCACCTTCTCCACTGAGATCCCGTCGATGTGGATAGGGGGGTGCTCCCTCCACTGTTTCCTGAAGTCTTCAATCACCTCCTTTGTTTTGTTGACATTGAGTGAGAGGTTATTTTCCTGGCACCACACTCCCAGAGCCCTCACCTCTTCCCTGTAGGCTGTATCGTCATTGTTGGTAATACAGCCTACTAATTTTGTGCAGTTTTGGGTGAACAGTGAGTACAGGAGGGGGCTGAGCACACACCCTTGTGGGGCCCCAGTGTTGAGGATCAGCGAAGTGGAGGTGTTGTTTCCTACATTCACCACCTGGGGGCGGCCCGTCAGGAAGTCCAGGACCCAGTTGCACAGGGCGGGGTTCAGACCCAGGGCCTTGAGCTTAATGATGAGCTTGGTGTTGAATGCTGAGCTATGGTCAATGAACACCATTCTTACATAGGTATTCTTCTTGTCCTAGTGGGATAGGGCAGAGTGCAGTGCGATGGCGATTGCATCGTCTGTGGATCTTTTGGGGCGGTAAGCAAATTGATGTGGGTCTAGGATGTCAGGTAAGGTAGAGGTGATATGATCCTTGACTAGTCCTTCAAAGCACTTCATGATGACAGAAGTGAGTGCTACGGGGTGATAGTCATTTAGTTCAGTTACCTTTGCATTCTTGGGTACAGGAACAATGGTGGCCATCCTGAAGCACGTGGGGACAGCAGATTGGGATTAGGAGAGATTGAATATGTCAATAAACACACCAGCCAGCTGGTCTGCGCATGCTCTGAGGATGCGGCTAGGGATGCCGTCTGGGCTGGCAGCCATGCAAGGGTTAACACGCGTAAATGTCTTACTCATGTCGGCTACGAAGAAGGAGAGCCCACAGTCCTTGGTAGCAGGCCACGTCGGTGGCACTGTGTTATCCTCAAAGTGGGCGAAGAAGGTGTTTAGCTTTTCCAGAAGCAAGATGTCGGTGTCCTTGACGTGGCTGGTTTTCCGTTTGTAGTCTGTGATTGTCTGTAGACCCTGCCACTAACGTCTCGTGTTTGAGCCATTGCATTGGGACTCCACTTTGTCTCTATACTGATGTTTTGCCTGTTTGATTTCCTTATGGAGGGAATAACTACACTGTTTGTATTCTGACATATTCCCAGTCACCTTGCCATGGTTAAATACGGTGGTTCGCACTTTCAGTTTTGCACGAATGCTGCCATCTATCTACAGTTTCTGGTTAGGGTAGGTCATAATAGTCAAAGTGGGTACAACATCTCCTATACACTTCCTGATAAACTCAGTCACTGTATCAGTATATTCGTCATTGTTATTCTTGGAGGCTAACCGGAACATATCCCATTTCGCGTTATCAAAACAATCTTCAAGCGTGGATTCCGATCAGTTAGACCAGCGTTGAATAGTCCTTAGCACTGTTTGAGTTCTGCCTATAGGAAGGGAGAAGCAGAATGGAGTCGTGATCAGATTTGCCAAAGGGAGGGCGGGGGAGGGCCTTGTAGGCATCCTGGAAGTTGGAGTAGCAGTGGTCAAGTGTTTTAGCAGCGCGAGTACTGCAGTCAATATGTTGATTGAACTTTGGTAGCGTTTTCCTCAAATGTGCTTTATTAAAATCCCCAGCTACAATAAATGCGGCCTCAGGATATGTGGTTTCCAGTTTGCCAGTGAAGCGATACAGGCTCTCACTTCTCAGCCAGATCGCCAGGCTCCCCTGCCTCCGCCAGCTCGTCAGGCTCTCATGCCTCAGCCGGATTGCCAGACTCCCCTGCCTCAGCCGGATCATCGGGCTTTCATGCCTTCGCCGGATCGCCAGGCTCCCCTGCTTCCACCGGCTCGTCAGGCTCTCATGCCTCAGCCGGTCTGTCAGATTCCCGCGCCACAGCTGGCGACAGGTTCCCGCACATCAGCAGGGGTGACCGGTCCGATCCTGATCTCCGGGATCGTCCCTTTGGTTGGCGTCCTGCGTCTGGAGCCGCACGAGAGGGTACTGTCATGTGTTCTCCCTCTCCGACCTCTAGGTCACCAGGCTGCTTGATATGGCGCACACCTGTCACCATTGTTACGCACACCTGCGCGTTATCAGACTCACCTGGACTCCATCACTTCCCTGATTACCTTCCCTATATATGTCCCTCCCTTTGGTTCCTTCCCCAGGCGTTATTGTGTCTGTTCCAGTGTCATGTCTGTGCATTGTTTGTGTTTCTTGTTTTGTATTTAGTTGCCTTTATTTCTTAAAACACTCACTCCCTGAACTTGCTTCCCGACTCTCAGCGCACTCGGTACAAGGACTTGAGTTCCTGTATGTTATCACAATCACATCATAAGTAGTTAATCATGAAACATACACCCCCGCCCTTCTTCTTCCCGGAGAGATATTTATTCCTGTCTGCGCGATGAACTGAGAACTCAACTGGCTGTAAGGACTCAGACAGTATATCCCGAAAGAGCCATGTTTCCGTGAAACAGAGTATGTTAGAATCCCTGATGTCTCTCTGGAAGGAAATCCTTTCCCTCAGCTCATCAACTTTATTATCCAGACTGAACATTAGCGAGTAATATACTCTGAAGAGGTGGGTGGTGTGCGCGCCTCCTGAGTCGGACTAGAAGTCCACTCCGAGTACCTCTTCTCTGCCGGCGATGTTTTGGGTCAGCCTCTGGAATCAGTTCAATTGCCCTGGGGGGTACGAACAAAGTATCCGATTTGGGAAAGTCGTATACCTGGTCGTAATACTGGTGAGTTACCGCCGCTCTGATATCCAAAAGTTCTTCCCGGCTGTATGTAATAACACAAAAAAATGTTCTGTCCTAATAATGTATAAAAGAACACATAAAAAAACAAAATACTGCAAAATTGCCTAGGGTCTAGAAGCTCGGCTGCCCTCTCTATCGGCGCCATTTTTCAAGATTTCAAGACTAACTAAACCACAGACATCACAACTGTCCAACACCCAGTTTTACCAGAACAACAATACTGTGTGTGGTGAACCCAGTAACAGTGTTATGTAATTATTATCAAACCTCAACCATCCTCAGAAGACGTAATATATGTTCCCTTTAGAAAACACCACACAAATCAATCTCCTCAGTCACACCACTTCCACCACCAAGAACAATAACTGACCGCACTGTAGAAAAAACAACTTGAGGAGAATGGGGAGAGAGTGGGTGTGACAGAAGAGAGAGGGTGAGATAGAGAGAGAAGAATATGAGCAGCACAAGGGCTACATTACAACAACAGGAGTGGAGTTAAGCATGTACATCAGAGCAACTTGATCAGTTGGACCCAGTCCCAGACAGATGGAATAGGAACATCTGGAAATGTTTTGGAATCTAGCATAAAGAGAGTGTGTGTTGGTACCTACCATAGAGAGTAATCACACATTTCCAAATCCATTTCAGATGTTTTGGAAACCCTGCGCTCCAGGGAAGACCTGCTTCGATTACAGAATGACGGTAATTCCAGACACCCTTCCGAACACCCCACTGAGGGCCTTGCAGTAATTCACAGTGATTCATATCGCCATGGCAGCCAGATTCATATCACAATGACAGCAAGCTTTGAAGTGATGCAGAAGAAGGGAGACGCCATTGAGTAGCAACGCGCATGTCACACCCATACAGTACATACAGTACATACAGTACAATACATACAGTACAGTACATATGGCACATACAGTACAGTACATACAGCACATACAGTATAGTACATACAGTATATACAGTACATACAGCACATACAGCACAGTACATACAGTACATACAGTACAGCACATACAGTACATACAGTACAGTACATACAGCACATACATTACAGTACATACAGCACATGCATTACAGTACATACAGTACATACAGTACAGTACATACAGTACATACAGTACAGTACATGCAGTACATACAGTACAGTACATACAGCACATACAGTACAGTACATACAGTACATACAGTACAGCACATACAGTACACAGTACAGTACATGCAGTACATACAGTACAGTACATACAGCACATACAGTACAGTACATACAGCACATACAGTACAGTACATACAGTACATACAGTACAGCACATACAGTACAGTACATACAGCATATACAGCACAGTACATACAGCAGATACATACAGTACATACAGTACATACAATACAGTACATACAGTACATACATTACAGTACATACAGTACAGTACATACAGTACAGTACACACAGTATATGCAGTACAGTACATACAGTACAGTACAGTACATACAGTACATACAGTACAATAAAGGCGAGGAACAGGGCTGCAACCACCAAACACTTGCTCTGTCTAGTCTACCTGCTCTGTCTAGTCTACCTGCTCTGTCTACTCTACCTGTTCTGTCTACTCTACCTGTTCTGTCTACTCTACCTGCTCTGTCTACTCTACCTGCTCTGTCTACTCTACCTGCTCTGTCTACTCTACCTGTTCTGTCTACTCTACCTGCTCTGTCTACTCTACCTGCTCTGTCTAGTCTACCTGCTCTGTCTACTCTACCTGTTCTGTCTACTCTACCTGCTCTGTCTACACTACCTGCTCTGTCTACTCTACCTGTTCTGTCTACTCTACCTGCTCTGTCTACCCTACCTGCTCTGTCTACTCTACCTGCTCTGTCTACACTACCTGCTCTGTCTACTCTACCTGTTCTGTCTACTCTACCTGCTCTGTCTACCCTACCTGCTCTGTCTACTCTACCTGCTCTGTCTACACTACCTGCTCTGTCTACTCTACCTGTTCTGTCTACTCTACCTGCTCTGTCTACCCTACCTGCTCTGTCTACTCTACCTGCTCTGTCTACCCTACCTGCTCTGTCTACCCTACCTGCTCTGTCTAGTCTACCTGTTCTGTCTACTCTACCTGCTCTGTCTACTCTACCTATTCTGTCTACTCTACCTGCTCTGTCTACCCTACCTGCTCTGTCTACTCTACCTGCTCTGTCTACACTACCTGTTCTGTCTACTCTACCTGCTCTGTCTACCCTACCTGCTCTGTCTACTCTACCTGCTCTGTCTACACTACCTGTTCTGTCTACTCTACCTGCTCTGTCTACTCTACCTGTTCTGTCTACTCTACCTGCTCTGTCTACACTACCTGTTCTGTCTACTCTACCTGCTCTGTCTACCCTACCTGCTCTGTCTACCCTACCTGTTCTGTCTACTATACCTGCTCTGTCTAGTCTACCTGCTCTGTCTACACTACCTGCTCTGTCTAGTCTACCTGCTCTGTCTACCCTACCTGCTCTGTCTACACTACCTGCTCTGTCTACACTACCTGCTCTGTCCACACTACCTGCTCTGTCCACACTACCTGCTCTGTCTACCCTACCTGTTCTGTCTACTATACCTGCTCTGTCTAGTCTACCTGCTCTGTCTACACTACCTGCTCTGTCTAGTCTACCTGCTCTGTCTACCCTACCTGCTCTGTCTACACTACCTGCTCTGTCTACACTACCTGCTCTGTCCACACTACCTGCTCTGTCCACACTACCTGCTCTGTCCACACTACCTGCTCTGTCTACCCTACCTGCTCTGTCTACCCTACCTGCTCTGTCTACACTACCTGCTCTGTCTACTCTACCTGCTCTGTCTACTCTACCTTCTCTGTCTACCCTACCTGCTCTGTCTACCCTACCTGCTCTGTCTACTCTACCTGCTCTGTCTACTCTACCTTCTCTGTCTACTCTACCTGCTCTGTCTACTCTACCTGCTCTGTCTACTCTACCTGCTCTATCTACTCTACCTGCTCTGTCTACTCTACCTTCTCTGTCTACCCTACCTGCTCTGCCTACTCTACCTGCTCTGTCTACCCTACCTGCTCTGTCTACTCTACCTGCTCTGTCTACCCTACCTGCTCTGCCTACTCTACCTGCTCTGTCTACCCTACCTGCTCTGTCTACTCTACCTGCTCTGTCTACCCTACCTGCTCTGTCTACCCTACCTGCTCTGTCTACTCTACCTGCAGTCACCTGAACTGAAATCAACACGCTTGGCTCTAGATTACACCCATCTAAACATACTTGACATTGTTTGCAAGATCAGACATAACTATAATCTAAGTGTTCATATGCGGAAGTTGCTTTCATTTCAGCGCAACTAATTTGTAAACATTTCAACTGTATTAAATTATCACTTTTTTTTATTCCACCAAAAATGTGCACCCATTTATTTTCTTGTGATGTAAGTGTTGAGATGGTGCTATAAATCCCAGACGAAGCTTTAGTGATCTTATAGATTCAACAGAAAGACGATATATTGCCTCCCGGGTGGCCCAGTGGTCTAAGGCACTGCATCGCAGTGCTAGCTGTGCCACCAGAGACTCTGGGTTCGAGCCCAGGCTCTGTCGCAGCCGGCCGCGACCGGGAGGTCCATGGGGCGACGCACAATTGGCCTAGCGTCGTCCGGGTTAGGGAGCGTTTGGCCGGTAGGGATATCCTTGTCTCATCGCGCACTAGCGACTCCTGTGGCGGGCCGGGCACAGTGTGCGCTGACCAGGTCGCTAGGTGTACGGTGTTTCCTCTGACACATTGGTGCGGCTGGCTTCCGGGTTGGATGCTCGCTGTGTTAAGAAGCAGTGAGGCTTGGTTGGGTTGTGTTTCGGAGGACGCATGGCTCTCGACCTTCGTCTCTCCCGAGCCCGTACGGGAGTTGTAGCGATGAGACAAGACAGTAACTACTGTATGGATACCACGAAATTGGGGGGGAAAAAAAAAAAAAAAAAAAAAAAAAAAGAAGATGTATTCCATTGAGCCTATTTCAGCCATTACTGGGTTATTTTGGACAGGTCATTACAACATTTCCGCATTAGTAATGTTAACGGGGAAAAAACAACAGGCAATAAAAGTATAAAAGAGTCATAGGAGTAAAATGAAAGCAATCAATCCTGCAAGATTTAAGTGACAATAGGATTTTTCACCCCTCAAACACAGGAATTAGATGTCTGAAAAATACATCCTCAGGTGGGTGAGGCATGCGCGTTGCTACTCAATAGTGTCTCCCTTTCTCTGCATCACTTCAAAGCTTGCTGTCATCGCGACATGAATCTGGCTGCCATGGTGATATGAATCACTGTGAATTACTGCAAGGCCCTCAGTGGGGTGTTCGGAAGGGTGTCTGGAATTACCGTCATTCTGTAATCGGAGCAGGTCTTCCCTGGAGCACAGGGTTTCCAAAACATCTGAAATGGATTTGGGAATGTGTGATTACTCTCTATGGTAGGTACCAACACACACTCTCTTTATGCTAGATTCCAAAACATTTCCAGATGTTCCTATTCCATCTGTCTGGGACTGGGTCCAACTGATTAAGTTGCTCTGATCTACATGCTTAACTCCACTCCTGTTGTTGTAATGTAGCCCTTGTGCTGCTCATATTCACCTGTTTATATTATTTCTCTATTCTTGATATTGAATATTGCATTGTTGGGAAAGAGCTTTTAAGAAAGCATTTCACTGTACTGTTTTACGCCTTCTGTATCATGTGCACATGACAAATAAACTTGAAATAAACACACAGGACAGAACTAGCAGGGGGTAGCTAGGAAGGTAGATAGGTAGTGGAACAAACACCTCACTGATCATACTGTATGACTGGAAGTCCAAGTAAAAATGTTTAACCTTTGCAGTATCAGTTAGTTGTCACAATATCCCCTTGTCCTGAAACATACAGTACATACAGTAGAGCACAATACAGTACAGTACATACAGTACAGTACATAGAGTACATACTGTAGAGTACATATATTACAGTACATACAGTACAGTAGAGTACAATACAGTACAATACAGTAGTACAGCACAGTACATACAGTACAATACATACAGTACAGTATAGTATGGTAGGGTACAGTATAGTACAATACATACAGTACACACAGTAATATACAGTACATACAGTACACAACATACAGTACATACATTACAGTACATACAGTACAGTGCATACAGTACATACAGTTCAGTACATACAGTACAGTATACAGTACATACAGTTCAGTACATACAGTACAGTGCATACAGTACAGTACATACAGCACATATATTACAGTACATACAGTACATAAAGTATAGCACAGCACAGTACATACAGTAAAGTACAGTACATACGGTACAGTACAGTACAAACAGTACAGTACGTAGAGCACAGTACATACAGTACAGTACATACAGTACATATATTACAGTACATACAGTACATAAAGTATAGCACAGCACAGTACATACAGTAAAGTACAGTACATACAGCACATATTGTACAGCACAGTACATACAGTACAGTACATACAGTACATAGAGCACAGGACATACAGTACAGTGCAGTACAGTACATACAGTACATATATTACAGTGCATACAGTACATACAGTACAGTACATACCGTAAAGTGCATACAGTACATGCAGTATAGTACATACAGTACATACATACAGTACAGTACATACAGTAATATACAGTACATACAGTATAGCACATACAGTACATACATACAGTACATACAGTACAGTACACTACAGTACAGTACATAGTCATATATTACAGTATATACAGAACAGTACAGTACATACAGTACAGTACATAGAGTCCAAACAATACATAGAGTACAGTACATAGAATATAGTATATACAGTACAGTACATACAGTACAGCACATACAGTACAGTACATACAGCACATACAGTACATACAGTACATACAGTACATACAGTACAGTACATACAGTACAGTACAGTACATACTGTACAGTACTTATAGTACAGTACATACAGTACAGTACAATACATACAGTACATACAGTACAGTACAATACATACAGTACATACAGTACAGTTCCACCTGCAACAACTACAGCTAAGTTTGATTGGGTTCTGCTATAGTACATGTACTCCTGGCTGTGAAGACATTTCTTCCAGTTGCTTAAAAAATATGTTAAAGATGTTAGTTTGTCATTTACTGTACTGTACTTATGAGGCACTGATTTTACACTATCTATTATCGGCTTAAGCAAACTTTTACACCCACTCAGCAAACACAGTGGACAAGCCCTGGACCATGCCAGACTTCCCTTGGCTAGAAGGGTATTTCACAGCCAGGTAGTGTTACATTAAGGTGTATAAAGTGTCTGTGTTGAACTCTGCTATGAGAACATGCCAAACCTAGCTCTTTACCTGCACCACTATAAACATCTGAAAACTGGAACAACTTTATTTTCTTTAGCCTGGCATCATGTCACTGAGTGAGTGAGTGAGTGAGTGAGTGAGTGAGTGAGTGAGTGAGTGAGTGAGTGAGTGAGTGAGTGAGTGAGTGAGTGAGTGAGTGAGTGAGTGAGTGAGTGAGTGAGTGAGTGAGTGAGTGAGTGAGTGAGTGAGTGAGTGAGTCAGTCAGTCAGTCAGTCAGTCAGTCAGTCAGTCAGTCAGTCAGTCAGTCAGTCAGTCAGTCAGTCAGTCAGTCAGTCAGTCAGTCAGTCAGTCAGTCAGTCAGTCAGACAGACAGACAGACAGACAGACAGACAGACAGACAGACAGACAGACAGACAGACAGACAGACAGACAGACAGACAGACAGACAGACAGACAGACAGACAGACAGACAGACAGACAGCTGTTTTATGGTATGTCTCTGAGGGATTCCACTGGAAATCTTTAACAGTACAGCTGTAATGTATAAGCCCACTGTTGATCTGTTTCCCTTACATGTCCTTCCATAACCACGCCTCTGTGAGATGAGGCCTCCTAAATTTGATAATTCTACTGTTACTGAGGACAATAGACTGGAACATGGGAGGGAATAAACCTTTGTGATTCTACTGTACCTTTCCTTGTGATTCTACTGTATCTCAAATACATTTATTAAATTAACAGACACACAGGTATTTAATTTCAACAGGTAATCTATCAATGGTACCCCGCTCTGCTAATATGGTCTCACCTGATTGGCTGGTGTTGGCATGTGTCATCGTATGGTTGTTACCATTGGTGTAGAGGGAAGTGGAGAGAGCAAGGGGGAGGGGGGTGTGTCGGGTGGGAACAGGTATGAAGGTGGGGTCCAGATCTAGGATCAGCTGGTTAAGCTGCTCGATGGACTCATCAATGTCTGTGGCTAACGAGGCAAGCTCCTCCTGCCCGCAAGGTTCCCCTGAGGGCAACGGTGTATGGGTGGTGTGTGAGGCGTGTGTGTGACTGTCCGTCTGTACAGGCAACCCCACCCCTCCCTCCACTCCTCTCTGCACCGACTCTCTGCTGCTGCTCCCCCTATTTGGCGTGTCTGGAAGTGATAAGGTGTTTGGACCAATCAGAGAAAGTGTATCCACAGGGCTGTCCTGCCCCCTGACGACTATCTGCTGCTGCTGCACCCATGATTGGGTGGAGGGGGTGGAGTATCCACTTCCACTCTGGACCACTCCCTGGGCTTCAAGTATGCACTCAGAGGAGAACGAGCCAATGCTAGCCTCGGGGCTAACCTCGTCATCATAAAGGATGTCTGACTCCCTCTCGCTAGGAGAGGCCTTCAAAGGCTGCCCTAACCCAGCCTCGTCCCCCTTCATCTCCCTCGCTGCGTTACAGGAGGCTGGGAGGTCAGTCATGTCCTCCAGATGAGGCTCCAGGCCGACCTCAGATAGAAGCCGCCTGAGCTGGGTAAGTTCGTCCTGACTGGGCCCTCTCCTGGGTCTCACAGCAGTAATACCTCCGGTCCTCTGGGAGGCGATAGAGAGGCCTGAGTCTTTGCTGGCTGACAGTTTAAGGCCACTGGGGATAGGGTAGCTGGTTGCCAGGTGAAACGGAGCTCCTTCGTCACTACTTCCCTTCCTTACTCTGGCGTATAGGTTGCCATCGACAGGGCCCGGGCTACGAGGCAGAGCTGAGTAAGAGGAGGAGAGGAAGAGTAAGACAGACAGCCATAACAAATAGTGAATATTTACACACATAGACATCTACTGAGTCACACATAGTACACGCTTTACAACCTAGAACCCTCACCCTCCTCTCTTAGTCATCCTCTGACACACACACACACACACATTCACAGATACATGCACACACACACACGTTTGCCTTGTCTCCAGACCAGACACACTCCATCTAGATAACAGCAGTGTCTTTGTGTGAGCTCTACGTTGCGTGTGCGTCTTTATCTGCGTAGTCGCTTCTGTCTCAGAAAGAACACACCAAGCCTGACAGAGCAGAGGACCCCTCCCTCCACCTGGGCTCTGATATGACAGATAGCACGGCATTAGCCTGTTAGCTAGCGTGTTCACAGTCAACCACCAGCACCGTTCAATATGCAGGCAACACAAACACACGCTACATCACACCGCCTAACACCTAGCTCACCCAGACCAGAATGGAATACATGGAATATGAATGAACAAGTAAAGAATCTTAAGCCTTCGGGACACAGACACTTTGGAAAAGCCTATGGGACCCAGACACTTTGGAAAAGCCTATGGGACACAGACACTTTGGAAAAGCCTATGGGACACAGACACTTTGGAAAAGCCTATGGGACACAGACACTTTGGAAAAGCCTATGGGACCCAGACACTTTGGAAAAGCCTATGGGACACAGACACTTTGGAAAAGCCTATGGGACCCAGACACTTTGGAAAAGCCTATGGGACACAGACACTTTGGAAAAGCCTATGGGACACAGACACTTTGGAAAAGCGTATGAGACACAGACACTTTGGAAAAGCAGAAAGGAGAGACAAAATAACAGAGACAGTGAGTGATCAATGAGGTACTGTGAGAGGACACAGATGGCAAGCTCAAACACACACACACACACACACACACACACACACACACACACACACACACACACACACACACACACACACACACACACACACACACACACACACACACACACACACACACACACACACACACACACACACACACACACACACACACACACACAAACGTGACCTCTAAAGCGTAACCCTAACGTCAGAGTAAACCAGGAAAGACAAGTGGCTACTGCTGAGTCTCTACTCAGCTTTATACAACTCCACAAAAATTTTTAACACAAACAATTTCCTCACATACAGTGCTTTGCAAAAGTATTCAGACCCCCTGGATTTCTTTATAGTTTCTTGTGTTAGAAAGTGGGATTAAAATAGATTTTTGTCAACAATCTACACAAAATACTCTGTAATGTCAAAGTGGAAGAAAAAACTATTATATATTTTGATAAAACATTTTTTTATCATAACAAAATTATATTCATTGCATAATTATTCACCCCCTTTGCTTAGGCAAGCCTAAATTAGTTCAGGAGTCAAATTTGGCTTAACAAATCACATAATAAGTTACCTGGACTCACTCTGTGTGAAATAATAGGAGTTGACATGATTAAAAAAAACAGCTACAGAGTTACAGAGTTCAATGGCTGAGGATGGATCAACAACATTGTTGTGAATCCACAATAATGACCTAAAGAAGAAGAATACAAACATTCAAAATATTCCAAAACATGCATCTTCTATGCAACAAGGCGGTAAAATAATACTGAAAAGAACAAAAATAGCAAAGGAATATACTTTTTGGCATAAATGCAAAGCCTTATATTTGGGGCAAATCCAACACAACACATCACTGAGATACTGCCTCCTTATTTTCAAGCATGGTGGTGGCTGCATCATGGTATGGGTATGCTTGACATCGGCAAAGACTGTGTAGTTTTTCAGGATGAAAAGAAACGAGATGGAACTAAGTACAGGTAAAATCCTAGAGGAAAACCTGCTTTAGTCTGCTTTACACCAGACACTGGGAGAGGAATTCACCTTTCAGCAGGACAATAACCTAGCCAAATCTACACTGGAGTTGCTTACCAAGAAGACAGTGAAAGTTCCTGACTGGCCAAGTCACCATTTTGACTTAAATCTGCTTGAAAATCTATGGCGAGACTTGAAAATTGCCGTCCAACATTTTGACAGAGCTTGAAGAATTTTGAAAGAAATAATGGACAAATATTGCACAATCCAGGTGTGCAAAGCTTTTAAAGACTTACCCAAGAAGCCTCACAGCTGTAATGATGCCAGAGGTGTTTCTAACAGGAATTGACTCAGGGAACTGACAACTATATTTTAGGTATTTTATTTAATTGAATCTAAAAAGTGGAATTTTTCAACCACTTTGACATTACAGAGTATTTTGTGTAGATTGTTGTAAAACAGTACAATTAAATCAATTTTAATCCCACTTTGTAACACAATACACTATGAAGAATTCCAATGGGTCTGAATACTTTTGCAAGGCATTGTATAGGAGGATCTGGGGTAATCTGTTACTGTAAGAAGAAAAAATCCACCCTGAATAAAATCATAAAATAAACTTCCTGTAACAGCACATGCATAGTAGCATACAGTGTGGTATGAAATTGCACCAGATGTTGATATTAGATAACACACACACAATTTCCTCCATCTGTGGGAAGCTGTTGAGACATTTCCACCCTGAAGAGCAACAATAACATACTCTTACAACACATGTATAGTAACATACACTCCTAGTGTATGTTACTATACAATGTACTATCTAGAACTATCTATAAAATGTACTATCTAGAACTGTATTTGGTTATTTGGTAGTCCCCATAGGAAAATCCTTTGTTGGTTCCAGGTCTAACCTTTTTGGGTTCCACGTAGAACCCTTTTCACCGACGGTTCTACATGGATCTATGGGGACAGCCGAAGAACCCTATTGCATTTGACCAGGGTCCATATAACGCTGGTCAAAAGTAGTGCCCTATATAGTGAATAGGTTGCCATTTAGGATGAACTTCTTGTCTCATTCATAAAACTGCCTTAGCAGCCAGATTGTTGAACCTAAAGAGCAGTAAAATAAAGACATTATAGATTCCTAGCTACCTCTATAACATGCTAACCTGCAACATGTGTGGGTGCTTCTGAACCGGTTATGATGCCCAGATGAATATCATAACAAAGCTACACACACACGCACACACACACACACGCAAGCACGCACGCACACAGACACAAATACATAGTGAAGTCCCTCAGTCCAGCGAGACTATGATACTCAAATACCAGACATGCATGGTAAAGCCTCACAGCTGGTCTAACAGACACACACACAGACACACACACGTCCCATCTCACTCATCACTGTATGACATATTGAACAAGCAGCAACAGAGACACAACTATACCCTGTAACTGACACTAAATCCTGTCACAACAAAACAATTCACTAACATTACTCACACGACAGACATTCACTAATACAATAAGTACTACAACAACTTAGAGCTACAACATTCTCCCTATACCAACTGTAACACAACTTCACATCAACTTACATCGTCTCTAAATCTGGAAGAAATGCCTCACTACAGTCCCTTCAAAATGTGAGGAAGAGTAGGAGAGAACCCAGATGACAAAAACATGGTTGAAGGGGAACAATAAAGAGAAAGGAATAAATAATTGAAAAGGACAGAGAAAGAAGAGAAGACAAAAAGAGGATAAAGATAGAGAACAGAGTGGTAACCGTTCAGACCAGGTTTTGTGTAGAGCTCCTCTCCTCTTCTGTCGTCTCACTTTCTCTAAGGCAGCTAAAGGAAGACTAGCAGAGAGTAACATTCTTTCTCTCTTTCTCTAAACGTGCTAACTGCCCCCCTGGGTCCCCCTACGCTCTCTCTCTCTCTCGCTCACTCACTCTCTCTCTCCCCCCTTCTCTCTCTCTCTCCTTCTCTCTCTCTCCTTCTCTCTCTCCCCTATCTCTCTCTCTCCTTCTCTCTCTCCCCTATCTCTCTCCCATATCTCTCTCTCTCCTATCTCTCTCCCCTATCTCTCTCTCCCCTATCTCTCTCTCTCCTTCTCTCTCTCTCCTTCTCTCTCTCTCTCCCCTATCTCTCTCTCCCCCATCTCTCTCTCCCCCATCTCTCTCTCCCCCATCTCTCTCTCTCCTTTCTGCGCTCGAGTCACCGC